>NC_056727.1:400290403-400462903 GCF_019279795.1 Protopterus annectens
ATCCCCCACCATGCCCCAAGATTCTCACTGCACCTTTCCAAACATACTGGAAAATATTAAGATACAACTAAACACCCTAATACTAGGTGATTTCAACTACCCTGCCATTAACTGGGAAAACTACTCGTGTACCAACACCTTTGCTCAACGGTTCTTGGAATTCATAAATTCCATCGCCCTGGATCAACTAATCCATAGTCCCACCAGGGGCTCCAATATCATAGACCTGGTCATTACCAACATGGGAAATTGATGCTCCACACCTATGGTCACCCCCTCGTTGGTCAGGTCTGACCATAAGCTAATCACCCTTAACATCCACATTCCACCTCCACCCCCCCAGTAAGGAAACCTCCATAAAAAACGTCTCCAAAGCCAACGTCATGTTACTCAAGTCAGAAGTAACAAACTTCATGACACCCATGCAGACGGGAAGTGAAAGTTCAACTGCTGAATCCTACACTAAGGCACTGTACGAGCACATCCACTCATGCATGAATCATGCCATCACAAATAGAACCAAGATGCTCTCATCCAAAAAAGGAAGCCAATCTGGTGGTCTCCTGCCATAAACAAACTTTACAACAAAAGAAAGAAACTGTTGCAGAAACGAGGAAAATCCCAGGATACAAAAAACTCCCTTAAAAGCCTCAGTAAGAAGCTGAGATCCCTCATGAAGTCCTCCAAAGCTAGTTACAAAAATAAAATTGCCAAAGATTCCAAATACATCCACATGGCATTCTATAACTATGTCAAGAATCTAAATGGCAATACTCAGATCTGCTCTGAGCAACATCAGAATGGCATTAAATATACTGACCCCAAGAATATTGCCAATATCCTGGCAGATCAATTCAGTGCCAATTTCACTCCCCTCTCACCCCCTAAACGGCCCATCTCAATACTGGAAGATTGCCAAATTCCGGTAATAACAGCCACCCAGGTAAAAAACACACTCTCCAAAGCAAAGAATACAGCATCCATGGGACCAGATGACATCCCAGGCTGTGTACTACATGAATTACAAAATTAACTGGCACCTCACCTAAGTGTCATGTTTAATCATAGCCTAACCTCAGGCTTCATGCCCACTGAGTGGTGCACAGCTACAGTTATCCCACTCCACAAGGGGGGAGCCACCTTAGATCCTAGGAACTACCTCCCCATCAGTCTGACGAGCCTAATCTGCAAGGCCATGGAACATATTATCATGGAACTTATAAACAAAGACATTGGCAACCTTCACACACTGGACCCCACCCAGTTTGGGTTCGTGAAGGGATGATCTTGTTTGAATCAGTCTCCAGAGCCATGGACGAGGGTAAGGCAGTCACCACAACCTGTCTGGACCTTGCCAAGGCCTTTGACACCACCCCCCACTCTGGAATCATAGATAGAATTATTAAGCTGGGCATTAATCCCTACATCACTCGATGGGTTTCCAACTGGCTTACTGACAGAATTCACACTGTAAACGTAGCTGATTTCAAATCCATCTCAAGACAAGTGACAAGTGGAGTACCTCAGGGTTCAGTCCTGGGACCGCTCTTGTTTGGCATCTACTTCTCTGAAGTACAGGCCAACACTAAGGGACTCTGGTTAACAAAGTTCGCAGATGACTGCAAATTCAGAGCCATTATAGAATCCCCAAATGATGTGGATACTCTACAAAAGGGCCTTACAGAAACAAATGCTTGGTGCCAGATTCATGGGCTCAAGCTCAATGCCAAGACATGTATAATTATCCCCTTTGGGAAAAAAACAGGTACCCATGAATTTCCACATAGGTGGCAGTACACTAAACACTGAAAGTGTGATAAGAGACTTAGGGACACAGGTGGACAGTGGTCTCGCCTTCGATAACCACATCGCCACAACAGCCAGGAAATCCTTCTGTGTGGCACACCTCATCACTAAGAGCTTTTTATCCAGAAAAAAGGAGGTCATTGTCCCACTGTACTCATCCCTCATTAGACACATCATAGAGTACAATGCCCCATTTGGTATGTACCTCACAAGGCATCTGCAACAACTGGAAAGGCCGCAGAAATACCTCACTAAAAAAATCACAGGCCTAAAGCAGATGCCCTAGGCTGACCGCCTTAAAAAACTCCAGCTATACTCTGTCGCATGTTGTCTATTCAGAGGCAATCTCTGCTTAACATACAAGGCCATGTCAAACCCAGAGCTGTTGGACATGCTAAATTTAAAGAAATCCCAATCCCTCAGAGCCACATGCTCCAGGGATCTAAACCTTGTCATCACAATAAACAAAACATGTTGGAGGGATAGGTTCCTGACCCAGAGACACCCCAGACTCTGGAATAGACTGTCCATACATGTCAAGCAGAGTGCCTCTTTGGCCCTCTTCAAAAGGAACCTTGATGATTGGATGGGAGAAAGGAAATTCACCCCAGGGATCATGTCAGTCACCCTGCTAGACAGGGGTCCAGGGAAGTAAATAGTGTGGGAAGAAATAGCCCGGGAATTGTTATGGCTAGGCTTGTATAGGCACTAGAGCTGATAGCCTAGTACCAACCTATGAACCTATGAGCCTATGAACTTTACAAACATTGCCTGTATTTCAATGTGCAAGATTGCATTACAGTGGGAACAGGGAATTTGTCCTTTTCCTACTTTAGTGCAATCTTGGAGTTGATATATTAAGTAGTAGGGGTTGTCGGAGCCCCTGCAAAAAAATATTTGCTTGTGCTTTTTTTAATCTTTGTGATTTTAACTTTTTTCAGTGTCTAACAACTCAAACTTTTTATAGTTTGAGCACTTGATATATGTGTGTGTGCGTGTATAATATATATATGTATATACACACATATATATATATATATATATATATATATATATATATATATATATATATATATATATATATATATATATGGGTCTATATTAATAACATTGAAGTGTCAAAACTTCAAATGTTGTAACATTGAACCGGAAACCTCGAAGACTGACAATATCGATGCTGAGGAACATTGAATTCTTTCACAGGGAAAGAATTTGCTGTGCCGTTTCTGCGGCTTCACTATTTCCTCCACTGTGGTGCAATCTCGGAGTTGGTATATTTAAGTAGGGGTTGTATGGGGGGCATCCCCACGTTGAGAGGTGTGGGGGGCAAACCCCCCACATTAGAAATAGTTTGTAGTGTTTGTGTGTTTCGTGTTTTGTACTGGAACAGCGATTTTTTTTTCCCAGGGGAAAAAAATCGCTGTTCTCAGACTTCAGGGTTTTCAACTTTCGTGGTTTTGGATTCAATGTTATAGCATTCAAAGTTTTGACACTTCAATGTTATAATATAGACCTATATACCAAAACAGTTGCTCCTATAATAAGTGTCTAGACTAGTCTTAAAAATATCTAAACTGGTGCATACTTTAGTAGAATTTGCTATGCTATTCCATGCATTGGCTGCTGTCTCAGAATACCAATTAGCACACTTCTCATTCCTTTAGAATTCTATGCATAGGTTGTTTGATGATACTCTACTATTGTTTGATAACCCCAAACATTCCTAGAGGTAATTATCAATAAATGCCCCATATACCTTTTCACAAAATTAAATATTGTCAGCCTAGCTCTCTGGAATTTTGTAAATAATTATATGTAATTTGTGAAGATTAATATGATTTATATAGAAGTATGACAGAGGGAGATAGTGCCAGCACAGCTATCTGGAATTTTATAAGTGGTTGTGTGTCATTTGTGAATATCAACATGGTTCATATGCTTGTGTTACAAATGTATCAGAATTGTATGTCATGTAAGATGGTTTGTACAGATGTGTGCTGAAGAGATATGTTGTAGAGTATGCAGCTTAAAGATGTATCCACAGTGTAACATGCTGGAAAAGAACAGAAATGTTTATAAACTAATGTAACTGTGTAAATGTATATATTTGAATAGTGGGAACTGTCACATAGAAGGTTAACTTGCAAAACTTCAGAAAAATAGTTGAAACTAAATTATTTTATAGCTGTGCCATAAAAGATACTGTGCCATAAAAGATGGTTTCAGCGCAACAGGAAACAATGTCTAGAACTATAAGTTTTTTTGTATTGTCTTTAAATGTGGAGGAATGTAAATTATTTTACGACTTCCACCATTTGCCTTAGGCCTTACAGAAGTCCTTGTTTATGTATTTTCACAGAGAGATGTTAAATACCAGCTGCAGTGGGGTTTTCACCGGGGATAGTCAGATAACAAGAAGTGATGTCAACATAGGACTGGCAAGACCAGACAGGAGGAGAAGGTAACCACACACAATACATACCCAGTCACACATGGTACCATCACAACTTCAAATCATACACATACTCACACAAAGACATACTCGGAGGCTCTGATCAAAAATTTACCAAAACAGCAGAGGCCACCAAAGCAGACACCCAAACAACTACCACCTCACGACCCAACACATGCAACACATAGACCACACAGTCAGAGTGTCAAACAGTCACAGCCCTTAAGGCCAAACAAAATGCCAGACACACTTGTCATTGGTGATTCCATAGTCAGACACACTGGCGTCCGCTCACCAGACTGAGTAAGGAGAAAGTCACAGTAAGCTGCCTGTCGGGCGCTAGAATCCGCCACATAACGCAAGCACTCAGGTCTCTCAACAGCAGGTACAAGTGCGACTCAGTCATTGTCCACGCTGGTGTCAACGACCTGCGACGCACCTCCTTGGACTGCATGAAAAGGGACATCGAGGAGCTCTCTGATTATGTAGCCCAGGCAGGTATGACCCTGACCTTGAGCAGTATCCTACCTTCACCTAGAATGATGCCACAATACAGTGATAAGATGATCAGCTTTAATAATTGGCTTAAATTCTGGTGTCATTCAAAGGGGATCCAATGTCTGTCTGCCTGGGATGACATGCTGGACAAGCCACGCTGCTTCGCAAGGGACGGCTTGCACCTGTCACCCCTGGGCTTCCAGATATTGGCAAAGGCTCTTGCCACCCCCATAGTGCCTTTTTTAGGCAAGGCTCAAATTCTAAACCTGCCACCCTAGAACACCAAAAAGGAAAAAAACTAAGGGTAATTCTGCTCAATACCAGAAGTCTCACTCTCAAGATGCATGCACTCGAGGCCCTTCTCAATATGGAGAACATCGATGTCTGTGCTGTGACAGAAACCTGGTTCAAGGCTCCTGAGAGCACCCCAGCACTAACAGGTTTCACCTCATATCATGCGTTCCGGCCCCAAAATCCGGACAACACCAAGAAAGGAGGGGGGGTGTCCATATTCATAAAGGACACCCACACCTCAAGGATGGTGGCAACGCACGATGCATCGGAGACCATCCAGGTGCAATTAACCATAGGCAAGACTGCTCTGCAATTTGTAGCATGTTACAGGCCACCCTCTCAAACTCAGGAACCTCACATGGCCTTCCTGAAAACATTGGAGGGGATAAATGTATCTCCAAACACCATCATACTAGGTGACTTCAACTACCCTAATATAGACTGGGAACACTACTCAAGCCCGAACACTCTAACCCAAAGATTCCTGGAGTTCATAAACTCAAATGCCATGGAACAACTAGTCACCATCCCCACAAGAGGAGAAAACATACTTGATCTCATCATCATGAACATGGGATCTAAATGTTCAACACCGGAAGTATACCCCTCACTGGTGAGATCAGATCATAAACTAATCTCGCTGGAGGTCCTCATCCGCCCCACCTGAAACAAAAAGACCACAGTGAAAAACTTCTCAAAAGCCGATTTCACACTTCTAAAAACTAGTGTGGTCTCCTTTAAGGCCCCTGAGCCAGTGGTAAACATTACTCAAACCGCTGAATCACTTACAAATGCCTTCTACCAGCACCTACAGGACTGCATGGATCAGGCAATCCCAAACAAAACTAAGACTCTCTGTACCAAAGGCAAGCGTCCAGTCTGGTGGACCCCAGCCATAAACAAGCTCTACAACAAAAGGAGGAAGCTACTACAAGATAGAGCAAAATCCTTGAAAGGTAAGACACCTTTGATCATTATAAGTAAAAACTAAGAGCTCTCATAAAATCATCCAAGGCAAATTTTGAGAGAAAAATTGCCAAGGACTCTAAAGACAATCATAAGGCCTTCTTTAGCTATGTTAGAAACCTAGGAGGAAACTCCCAGATATGCTCAGAATTAGTTCAAAATGATGTGAAAATTACTGAACCTACACACATTGCTAACATACTGGCTGACAGGTTCAGTGCAAACTCCCCAAAAGGAGAGATATCTATTCCAGAGGATTGTAGCCCCCAAACATCTCCAATGCCCAGGTGAGAACTGCCCTCACTAAGGCAAAAACACAGCATCCATGGGACCGGATGGTGTCCCCGGCTGTGTGCTTCATGAACTCAACGAGGAATTAAACCCACAGTTAGGACAGCTGTTTAATCTTAGCCTCACCTCAGAATACGTACCCAAGGAGTGGCGCACGGCGACTGTGGTCCCACTTCATAAGGCGGTGCCTCCACAGACCCTGGAAATTACCGCCCCATTAGCTTGACAAGCCTTATCTGCAAAGCCATGGAGAGGATCATAATGGAACTCATAAATAAAGGCATAGGGAACTTGCAGACTTTGGATCCAACCCAGTTTGGCTTTGTCAAAGGCAGATCCTGCCTCTTAAACTTGGTTGACTTTTCGAGACAGTCACCAAGGCCATTGATGAGGGAAAGGCAGTCCATACAGCCTACCTCGACCTGGCAAAGGCCTTCGACACAATACCCCACTCAGGTATCATCGAAAAACTCATCAGCTTGAATGTAAACCCATACATCACAAGATGGGTTGCAAACTGGATAAGTGACAGAACCCACAGGGTCAGAGTTGCTGGAGCCATGTCAGACTCAAAGCCTGTCACAAGTGGTGTCCCACAGGGCTCAGTCCTGGGTCCACTCTTGTTCGGCATCTACTTTTCTGAAGTACAAGCAAACACAGGAGGGTTATGGCTGACAAAGTTTGCAGATGACTGCAAACTGGGCGCCATAGTCGAAAACACATCTGACACAGATATCCTCCAGAAGGGCCTCACAGAAACGGATAACTGGTGCCAGAGCCATGGCCTGAAGTTAAACGCCAAAAAATGCATAGTCATACCCTTCGGGAAAAACAAGGTTACCCCTAGCTACCATATAGGTGGCAATCCACTGAGCACAGAAAAAGTCATCAGGGATCTGGGGACCCAAGTTGACAGTAGCCTTTTGTTTGACACTCATGTTGCTAAAGTAGTTAGGAAAACCTTCTATATCGCCCACCTGATCATGAAGGGATTCACATCTAGATCAAGGGAGGTCATCGTCCCCCTGTACTCATCACTCATTAGACCTATGATTGAGTACAATGCCCCATTCGGAATGTATCTGACCAGACATTTGCTGCAGCTTGAAAGGCCCCAAAAGTTCCTCACCAAAAGGATAAAGGGTCTCAAAAATATGTCTTATGCTGCCCGACTGAAAGAACTCCAGCTCTATTCAGTCTCATACCGCTTGCTCAGAGGTGACCTGTGCCTGACATATAAGGCCATGTCAAACCTAGATTTGATGAATATGCTTCACCTCAAAAAATCTAGATCCCTCAGAACCACAAGGGCGGGAGACTTAAACCTTGACACGGTTATAAATAGAACGTGCTGGAGGGACAGATTCATCACCCAGAGACTCCCTATGCTGTGGAACAAAATCCCGGTACATGTGAGGCAGAGCACCTCGCTGGCCTTGTTCAAGAGGAATCTTGACCAATGGATGGGAGATCGCAGATATACCCCAGGGATTACTTCAGTGTCACTGCTTGACAGAGGCACAGAAAAATGATAGGCATAGTTTTTATTCAAACTAAAGGGGTGGCGAAAGCCACATAACTATGGGCTAGGCTTATAAATGCTCTTGGGCAGATAGCCTAGTATGAACCTATGAACCTATAATTATCCCATCAACAATATTTGAGATATTAATTTAAGAACTCTCTGAGAGAGGTAGAGCATTCTGTATTTTGTCTTTGACCTGACAAGAACATCCACTCACCACATCTGCCTGCTTGTTGTTCTGTAAGTAGATCAACTTGGGTACAGTAATTTCTCTTAGATACAGACAAGAGAATAGTGAAGTATAGCTTAGACTTTTTCTTTATTTATTTGGGACCATCCTGCAATGTTGTTTTAAGTCTTTCCTGTGATTTTGAACTTTGATGTAACTGTGATTATTTACTGAGTATTTCCTTTTTCTTTTATTATTTGTTATTAAAAATATTTAAACCTTTCATTCTGGCTGATATTTGTGAGACATATATAAGCTCTGAGAGTATTTGCATATTTATTTGGTGACACTGTGTGGGCCGCTCCTACTAGCCTTGCTTTTGGTCAAACTACCATTTGGATTAATAGTAACATTAAATAGTAAAATTGGACACCCTTTGTTAAGGGTCTTAAAGTAGCTGATAAATAGTTGGCTGGTGGCAGTAATTTAGTCTGGGCAAAAGAAGGGCACATAGCTAGTGAACCTGTGCCAGCCTTTCCCATGAATGTGTGTGTGTGTGTGTGTGTGTGTGTGTGTGTGTGTGTGTGTGTGTGTGTGTGTGTGTGTGTGTGTGTGTGTGTGTGTGTGTGTGTGCGTGTGTGTGTATTTATGTATAAATCAACTCTCAAAGAGTGTGTGTGTGTCAGCTACTTGGGCAGGGACACGAGAGGATGCTGGAGGTCTTGGCCACTTAGCTGAGATCTCAACTCTATAGCTGTGCCAGTTGGGAATCATATTGGGGATCTGGAGAAAGAGAGACAAACCATCCCCAGACTGAATGTGATCTCTGTGTGCTCTTAAAGGAAATTACACTTGACTGTGTGTGTCCTTGTCATCCTTCCCAGTGTGTACACCCCCCACTGTTGCCAGTGGTGAGGACTGAGGCTTCTTAATTACTGGGCCAGTGGGGGGTGCCACATACCTGAATATGGTCTCTTCTTAAATATCTGTATGAGACACTGTACAAGTTCATATATTTTAGTCTTTTATAATAACTTAAATGCTCACAGCTGTGGATTCCCTTACATAGTTCCACTGCACTCTTTCCATTTTATTCATGCTTATGTTATTGTAAAGTTTCCATATTTTTATTCCATACTCAAGTTTAGGTCTAATGTAACTAACAAACAATGACTTCATCATTTCAGATTTCATATATTTTATAAATCTTTTTATACAATCTATGGTTCTGTATCCGTCATTAACTAACTGGTTGATATGATTAGAAAAACACAAAGCTGGATCTTCTCATATACCCAGGTTCTTAAATGAATCAACAGTTTCAATCACTGCATGCTGTATTAAATATTTACCTTTCAAGCTATGTCTCCCAAATCTCATATGTTTAGTTTTGATGTATGTATAAGCATATTATTCTCTTGTGCCCAAGTGGTCAATTTAGTCAAATTAATTTGCAGACATGCCCTATCTGTAACACAAGTAGTCAGTTTACCCAATTTCAAGTCAGCTGCATATAGTCTGTAGAACACCTCAGATGAAAAAGATAGATCTGAAAGATGCCATCTAACCACCTATGGGTCTAGGACAGAGCCCTGTAGGTCACTCTGACAGTAACCTCGAATTTCACCTGTCCAGCTGCTGTATGCTACTTTCCATGTCCTATTTGTAAGCCGTGCAGCTATCCATCTTATCAAGAGTACATCAATATCTAGTTGATCTAATTTATTGATCAGTGTTTTGTGTATGACCTTGTCAAATGCTGAAGTCAAATCTATATAAATTATATCATAGCACAAGTTTTTATTTGTAGTTATTATTATATTGTTATATAACATTATGTTACAGGTGGTAATAGATCTAATTTCAACATATGCATGCTGATATTTGGCTTCAAGTCCCAATCTTACCCTCTCCATTATTTTTCCACAATATGAAAGTAAATGTAAGTTAGTATGACTCTGGGTTTCTCCTATTCCCCTTTTCCTTAAAGACAGGTTTAACAAGTAGATGTCTCCAATGTTGAGGATTGTTGCCATGTTTATATGACCTAGTAAATAATAGATATAATGGTATTGTAAGTTGTTTCTGAATTGTTCTCAGGTCATTATTACTATTTCCGTCTCCTCCCTGTGCTTTGTTTGGGTCTATATCATATTATCATCTGTTCAAAATATCGAACAGCTACAATTTCGAAAATGACATTCAGCGAAAAGTTTTTTGTGAGATCGCCGTACAGTGAGGATCAGAAAATTTGCCCTTTCCTCACTGTAGTGCAGTCTTGGAGTTGGTATATATCATTAGCGGGGGGTGTGGGGGGTGCAGCCCCCCACAAGAACAGTTTAGATGAACGGCATTTTCGACATTGTAGCCATTCGATATTTTGAACAGACAATAATATGATATAGACGCACTTTGTTTAGATCCAGTTTTTGCATAGTTCTTTTTCCATATAATCTAATTTGACTTCAGTATTTGAGGTTACCTGAATGTCACTAGGACAATTTGTCGGTTTACCTTTGAATGTTTGAGGGCAACATCTTCAAAACTGTTGCCGCAAACTGCAAACCTTAAAAATTCCGAAACCGCAAAAAAACGAAGTGCCAAATTCCAAAATGTTGCCCCCTTTCTGACCCATGGTAGCACTTGTTTCAGCAGTGAAGCAATCTTTATTTGACATTTCAGGAAGTCGGCGCTTCAGTTTTTGCATAAACGGTTCGCGGATGTGCACGTTTGACGAATGTGCTTTCACACATTCAAAGGTAAACCTCTTTTTTAGAGCCAAACTGCTTTGTGTAACATTTTGTAAACATATCTATATTCTGGTGAAGAGCAACCAGCAAAACAACAAAACAGTGTACAATGGTGACAGGGACATGTGCCTATTCTTTCACTTACTATATTCTTCTTTTTGCTAGTCAGAGGCTTATAGCATAATATCTTTTTTAATGAAGGGCAATTCTTAAAACAGAAGGGGGGAATCTCCTAACAGCCCCTTACATTTCTTATCTGAGGCCAAAACTCTCCTAGTAGGGTTATACACTAAACAATATGTTAAACCTTGTAAAACCAACAATGTTGTACATTCTGAGAGCATGCATCCCAAGCATGTTAAGCAGAATGTTCTAAAAGGACAGTTTTTTAGAACAGCTAGATTGAACACTAAAGATGGTGATATGTATGATTCTTTTGAAACTCTTACAACTAACCTTTTAAATAGAGGGTACAACAATTCAGAGATTATAACTGCACAGAATGATGCAGTTATGTTGAGAGACACTCAAATAAGACCTTACTTTAAGGAGCAAGCTGAACAGCCTACTCCTTTGGCTTCACAGCCCACTCAGCCAACATGTATGAGCCTTACATATTCCAAGGACTCAGGCTCTATTTGTGGGATGATTAGGAAACATTGGAGAGTTTTGGCCCCAGATGAGAAATGTAAGGGGCTGTTATACACCCGGATACAGGACGGGTTTATGATATTAGACTTTATGCTGACTGTGGCAGTCAGAATGTGGTGTATTGTGCATCCTGTGTGATCTGTAGACGTTTTTTATGTTGGAAAAAACAACTGTTGCTTAAGAGATCGAATAAGAAAGCACATTTATAGCATTACCAAGAGTGATGAAAGGAATGCACTGTCTAAACATGTTAAAACAGTAGGGTATGATCATTGGTTTAAATTTTTGGTGATGGAAGTGTACACACCAAGACTTAGAGGAGGTGATATAAAAACACAAACAGAATGTGTGAAAATAAAGTGGATGCATTTATTCAGGGCATCTGAAGGTTAGGTGTTAAAGGATGTCATCCCTATTAAGCCAATATTAAGGTCACGTGATTTCATACTTTGAGTTATAAAAGTGCACTCTGGTGCAGAGATTTTTAATTGGATCTGAAAAAGTACCTGTGTGTATGAAAGCGCTTATCCTTGTTGCATTTTAAGTTTTTTATATTCTTTATATTTTATTAAAATTGATCTGTTCATATCTCTCTGCCTAGCCGGCTTTTTTTTCTTTTTATATCTATATTCTGGTTTGTCTGAGAATACATTTTAGAATCTACACACGGTTTATCAGTTTGTATGTCTTTACTCCTTCCATATCTTCTGTATAGAGAAAATGGTTTCATATTATGCTCAATATCTTTATATAAATTTTCTTCAAATTTTTCTTGATCTTGTCTTACACTATATTTAATTTGTCTGGCTGGCTTGTTTACTTCAGTTTTCACAGTTTTAGTTCAACCTGTTTTCCATTTCCTATATTTTTTGTCTATCACCTTAATCAAGTATCTTGTTCTAATGGAAATACATCCTCCTGATGTTGTGTGCCTAGATCCTGATGTTAAACATTTTTTTTTATTTTTTGCATTCAAACAATTTCTCTTTCAGAAACTTTCACATTCCTTCTGCAGTTTTTCCACTGAATGCAAACTGCAATTAGTTTTACATAGTGACTTTTACGATTCCATATAATCTGTTAATAATATTCTGTGCATTGCTTTAAATTTCAGTTTGGCAGAATTATTTAGCAACAAATTGACCTTGATAACCCAATGATCACTGCACATCAACAGTGGTAAAGCCTGACATGAATTAACAGTAATTTCATTAGGAAGACTAACAATCTGTAGTATGTTCCATTCCCTTGTAGGCCTTTTCACAATCTGAAGCAATTGCTGTTTCTGAGCAGACTTTGTAAGTAATTTCCTTAATAATGTTTTTGAATCAATATTATTCCAGTCTATTTCTGGTAAATTTAAGATCCCAGCCACTATTATTCTTCCCTCCTCTGTTTCATGCAAGAAATGTATGCATTCCTGTTAAGTCATCAGCTCTTGACTTTGATGGTATATAAACTCCACCAATTGTTATATGTCCCAGGGTTGTCTTTATTGCCACAGATTCACAGTCTATATTATTGGTGTTATCATAGATCATTTAATATTCACAGGTCTGATAACTATCTTTAATCCCTGTCATAAGAACTCTACCTGATTTTTTGTTAGAATATTTGTTATAAACTGACAAAACTGGTTTCCAGTCATTGTTTTTCATCAATGTTTAACAAACAATAACAACATCACTCATGTGGGAACCTAAAACATTTTCCAATAAAACAGCTTTATTATTAATATTCTTGCATTAATAGCCATCAGAGATGCATCAAATCTTGCTATCTGTGAACTGTTACATTTTCAACCTGGCAAAAATCCTGCTTGTGTTTGTCAAATATTGCAAAATATCTGCAGTAAAAAGTCTCTTCCCTGATTTCGACAAGTACACCCTGCCTGAACACTTGTGCCCAAAATTAAGCACAGTTGCTCTACACGATTCCATTTTTTAAAATGGGACCTTTATTTCATGCAGGTATTTACACAAAACATCTTTTCATTGACGGTGACCTGCTCTACTTTTTACATGTGAGTAGTGGAAAATATGTCCTAACACCTGTACAATCTATGCTATCTAAGATGGCTGTAAGTTCCTACTAACAGTTAAAGAGTCCTCGCAGATGAGGTCATTTGTACCAACAAAAATAAAAACAGATCTATACTTCCTTACATTAAGGCATTCTAAGGCCTGTCTCACATCCTCTATTTTTGCTCCTGGCAAGCATAACACTACTCGATGTTCATTATCTTCTTAGCAAATATAAGTTCCTCCAATAATTGAATCTCCAATTACAAGAATATCTTTTCTGACCAGCTCTGGAGAATCTTCATCTTCTGAATTAGTAATATCTACTGCATCAGTTCTTACAAAGGAATGATCTTCATCACCAGTAGTCTTATTAATCCCACTGTTTTCTTTGCTAATTTCATTTGTAAGCATACAATTCTCATCCAGCTGACTTTGTGATTCATAGCTTGAGCCACGTTGTCAGTGTCTATCTTTCTCCTCTTTTTTTACAGTAATGTTCTTCAGTCATTACACATTCAGTTTTGATTCCTTCCTTTTCATCTGCCCCTTGCCTTTTTTCTATGTTCTCTTTTGGGAAAATGATACCTTTTTCTGTAGACTGAAGGTTTTCTAATAGAAAAATGTTATCATTCCCTGTAATCTGTGTGTTGCATAAAAGACGGTGCCTTTTTCAGTATGTATTCTCTTTGCTTTATGGACATTTATCAGTTTTTCTTCCTTGTTAATTGTTATGGACTTCTTCCTTTCTTTCTTTTTTATTTTCTTCCATATGCTTTGAATCCTCAGATTGCTGAATACTTGTATCAAGAACCCCAAAGTCATCAGTGGTATTATCTTGTTCAATAGGGACTGATAGATCTTTACAGACAATAGACAATTCCTTTCCTAATTGCTTTCTGTTTTCCCTTTGCCTAATATTATTTATCTCATCAGTCCAGTCATTAATATATGTAACAACAGTTACATAACAGCCAATTGCACAACTGAAGTCATCATTAGCAAGTCTAGATTTACTACTAATAATGGTAAACAAATCATCCAACTTTTGGCATGAGGAACACAGATCACCAGTGTTATCAGGTGTTACCTTTAAATATACATAGCATTTAGTACATTGTACAACATACTTGTGCTTTAGCAGATCATTAATGGCATAGTCATTTAAGGAATCCATTTCAGCTGCAAATGAATAAAGAATTCTAGTAGAAAACAATAATCAAAATCAGTTACCACTGAATTCCAAGGGAATTTAAATCAACTTCTATGAGAAAAAAAAAAAAAAAATCACACAAACAATATACAACTAAATATTGAATTAAGTAGAGTAAAGTTGTTGGTCTGACCGTACAAGTTGTGAAAGTCACACAATCGCTGGAATTCCTTTACATCATGTGCAAATGCTTGCAGTAGCTTATGCTCACTATCTCTCACAGCTGCACCTCTTTTTATCAATAAAGATTATATATATATATATATATATATATATATATATATATATATATATATATATATATATATATATATATATATATATATATATATATCACAAACCAAGACAGGATTGATTAGATAAACTGTAGATTATCCTCCCTGCAGTCTGTGTGAATTTGTAGCTGAGTAGGCCGCTTGGGATGGCTAGAGTTTCCCTGTTTCCATTTCTAACAACAAACAGCAAAACTTAAAGATAGAACAACAAAATATAAATCAAAGTAAATGTTCTTGCCTACAAACTATCCCTTACTTCATACAAACAGTGAAAAGCAATTGTAAAAAAATAAAATATAAATTAAAATAAAAACTTCTCTTACTAGGCTACTGCAGAGTCAGTCACAAACCAAGATAGGATTATTTAGATACGCTCTATATGTTTTCTTTAATTTGCAACGTATCATGGCTATAATGCCATGACTTCAAGCAGCTAAAATTGAGGAGTAAAATTCAGAGTTGTGCATCGGAAACTCTCATGTAGGAACTACAGCCTTAGGTGTGTTTTATTGCAGAATACCCAGTTGTTGTTAGCTGTAAGTTTTGTAATGAAATCTCAGAGAGTGACAGAGGTACAGTCTTTCAAAAGCAGGCCCCATTGGCTTTAGTTCATGTGATTTTCCTGCCAGTCTGACATTTTGCAGTATATACTGTAGATGTTCTGTTGAACCTCTTCTCAGAATGCTGAGTCCAGTAATGGCCTGGAATACTTCTTTACTGTGTTATCACTACATCAGAAGTAGAATTCCCATTTACTTCTCCTTAATCCCCCTCCACCATGTTTAGTCTCATTAGCAGTAAACTGTATTACAATAAGATAAAGTTGTGCAGGTATCTTTACAGCTAGAATGATTATCTAAGTGTATTTGTAACTGATGGTCATGATTTATTATTCTGAGAAATGGTCATTTATTGTTAGGTACCACCAATAAGTAGTGCTGTGTAGTCATTTGGATGTTCTGCATTTCCCATTTGTTTCACAAAGTGTATATTTTGACTTTTTTTCAAGCTGATAAACTCAGTATGTATTAGAATCATATTGTTGGTGTATTTTTATGAAATAAGAACCAAAAGCAATATTCCTATCTAGGAAAAAGTAGCATTCTCTGTCATTTTATGTGTTGTAACAAAATGGGCATATATTTTAATGCTCTGAGAGGCAGACACATGTTTAATAATTGCTTAAGGAATGAGCTTACCGTACATCAGTACCCTAATTGGAGAACAAGCATTCTTCAGCAGGGTATTTACATACAAGTAATGCCCAGTGAAAAACGAGTCTGCCGCTTCACAGCAGCTTATCAAGCCGCTGTGGAGCTTGGACTGAGAAAAACGGAATGTCCGCCATTATTTTACACTCACTAAGCAGCACTTTTGCTGTTTATCAAGTGTAAAATAAAATAAAAGTAAAAAAAAAGTCTGTGTATGTGTTTGTGTGTGAAACTGTATGCGTGTATGAGTGTGAGAGACAGATCGGTTAAGCTGCTATTTTACACCCGCTAAACAGCTCTTCTGCTGTTTAGCGAGTGTAAAATAAAAAGTGTGTGTGTGTGTGTGTGTGTGTGTGTGTGTGTGTGTGTGTGTGTGTGTGTGTGTGTGAGAGAGAGAGAGAGAAAGAGAGAGTGTGTATGCATGTATGAAAGCAATAGAAAGAGTTACGTTGCTGTCTGCTTGTGTGAGTGAATGCGTGCATGAAAGTAAGAGTGACTGTGTGTGTGTGTTTGTGTGTGAGAGAGAGTGAGAGTGACCTTGTGTGAGTGAATGCTTGTATGAAAGCTGTGTATGAGAGAGAAAATGGGCTGTCTGTAAAACTGTTGTGTTTTACTTACTTTTTATGTTTTTAAGTACTATAGTTTTTAAATATATTTTTGATGTAGAATGCTTCCTCCAACTCCATTAACTTGTAGTACAGAAAGTTTGAAACATTAGACAGAGGAACTATTTTACATAAAAAATATACAAAAGATATATAGTACTTAAAAAATAAGTAATTAAAACACATCAATTTGACAGGGAGCCCATTCTCTAAGTGCAATAATGCCCTCCAGGTTGTGTGTTAATGTGTAATTAATGGTCTTCCAGTGGTGCAGAGGCCTGTCGCCAACACCCCTGGGCGGCCATTAATTACACATTAACACACACCCTGGAGGGCATTATTGCTTACTTGTCTACCTTCCTTGAAAGTTATAAGGTTGTGCAAATCAAAATTAAAGTGAGATTATCAAGAAATATTGTCATTTGAATTTAGGGTTAAATTCAAGTCAGAGTAACCTTTGTAAATTGACAGTGTACAACTTTTATAAAACAGTCATCTGGAAATAAATGCATAGTTTTTAATTCTGTTCAAAGCAAAATAAATAGAAGCTGTTTAAAACTCACATATATAATGTGGGTGTAATTTAAGTCCTAAAAGGGATGTTCCTCTATAAATATGACCTGGGATTCAATAACGCCTATAGTAAGTGTACACAAAGTGTACACCGTTCTGAGTGAAAAGACAACACAGGCATAACTCATACCTTCTTCCTCCTAATTTTAGTTTTCCTACTGAATTTCTTGCAGTTTTATATATCAACTAAAGGTTACCACAAAGTGTATATGTGCAATTAGTGTAATCTTTTTGCGTGACAAGAAGGCACAAAAACCCTGAATAAAAACATGGTAGGGCTCTTCTTGAATACATATCGTGTACACTTTAAGGAAAATCTGCTCCTTTGCCTCTGACGATAGGAGGCCAGTCCAGTGATTTACTATAGATAATTATATCCTGGAAGTTACAAGAATAAATGTTGAGACATGGTTGAAATAAAGGCTTTTAAATACAAAAAGAAAAAATAGACAAGAACAGTAAACAATTCTGGTGATAGATCTTCTGAAAATGCTCAGCAGTTAAGGGGTTAAATGTGCCATCAGTAGTTGCTGTTGCATCTGTCACTATAATGGCATCTTAGTGCACATTTTCTCCATGATTTAACTGATGATGTTCAGACATCAGGGTATTCCTCAGATTTTGTAAAGCATGATATTTTTGTAGGTTTTCTTTTTCCTGTGTTCTGAATTTCATTGTTTATTTGACAGTGGCTGGGCAACTTCAGTGCATTTTCTATAATTTATGGATAATAACTCCCAGTCTTACTAACTCTTTTTCTTGCAGTCTGAAATATTTGTCAGTTTATGGTGCTTGTTTGCTCTGTTAATGTGTATCTGCATGCATTAACTCATTTTCTTCTGCCTTCATAGTGACTTATTTTTCTTTGCATTGCATCAGATTCCTGTATAGCTGCATAGAATTTCCAATTTAAGATATATTCTGAATCATATGACCTACATATACTTTTCTTATTGCCTTTGTTTGATATTATTTTGTACAATTCACACAACTTTCTGCAGGTTTAGTTCACTGTTGTAGTTATGTTTGGTTTTGACATCATTACAGCCCTGTAAATTAGCAGAGATAGTTCCACTACATCTGGACGAGTCCACACTGGTTGCAAATTCACCTGGACAAAGCAAACCATATGAAGAAGCTTCAACAACATGGAAAAAAGGCATGTTTGGATGGGAGAAAGTGTCTCTGTGCCTTCTATGTGGAGGAGATGCCTGACACACTCTCCTTACTTATGTTTACTCATTTCAGGTTTGCCTAAGCAGAGAGAAATTTGAAAATCCCCAAAACTTTGAATAACTGCTGATGCACTAATGCAAATTGCACAGGCAGTGAGTCTCAGTTAAAAGCAGTGAATGAGGGAAATGCACTTGACAAGCTTAAACTTTGTCCAGTGACCTAGGCCATAGTAACGTAGTACCACCATTTCCACAGCAACGCCTATTGTTGAGGTGCCAATGTTTAAGAGAGGCCATCTCTGAGGCAATGGTCTTCTTGCCAGTGCCACACCTGATAGAGGTGAGCCCTCATAGTCGTGCAGCACTCCCACCCCCTGATTAAGGATGTGTTGTTAACTCTGAAACTTCTGGAAGATGCAGTCTCCATGGACAGGGCTGTGCATGGGATGCCCACACTTCCTCTAAGGGTGCCCTGGGTCTTTCTTTAAGACTGATCCACAGTGCCACACCATCTACTGAGGTCATGTTCCATCATATCTGCACATACAGACATACATCCCCAGTTCAGTACACACACACACACTCCCCAATTCAGTATACACACACACACACACACACACACACACACACACACACACACACACACACACACACACGCACGCACACACACTGCCTGCTTAACTACAGGCAAAATTGGAGGAATATCCATTGACCAGCATCGTGTTTTGGGATGTTGCTGGAAACCTGCGCACATGAATGAAGTCACATAGGAAGGAAAAGAGTACATCCAGACTCCACACAGAAGCCAGAGACACGAACTCAACCACAACCATGTGCTGTGATAGGGTAACACTGCTCACTGTGCCAATGATCAGTTACTTTCATACACATCCTGTTCTTGTCAGACCATCAAAGATATCCATTTATTGTGTGTAAAGCTGATGCTTCTGATGAAAAATGAAAGAAATTATGGACAACTTGTTACTCTTAAATGCAGTGCAACCCCCCCCACCCCCCACACATAAACATATGCCATAGCAATACTAGGTTTACAGAGATTTCAGCAAATACAGTGATTTGTTTAACACTACTCCTGCTACATTACACCACTGGCTGCTATTTAACAGTGATCAACAACAGAGTTACTTGTATTCTTATATGGCCTCCTTACCTTTCAATTATAGACATTTGATTGACTGTGTACATTTCAGATGTCAGAGTGTAGTAAAAATAGTTACAATAATAAAGTATTCCATCTTAATTCTCACAAATACACACCAGTCTTACGATACCAAATTAGTTACTGTTTACAGTAAGCAAGTAACAACAGTCAGTTAATTTAATACACGAACAGGTCATATCTCCAGCAAGCAGATACTTGGAAAAATAATGTAACTTAGAATTAAAATGTCATAAAAGTTCAACAGTATCACAGCTCAGCACTGGAGGACATACCTATGAAATAATGAGGGTGAGTAATAATCTGATATTTATCACACCAGTTACTTGAAAAGACATGCTTGTGGTGTGTTCAAATGTTTCTGCACCTTTTCAGCCAAGAAGTCCCATTCAGACAAGATGGGAGTTTTGGTTTTGCAGTCCACAGTCAAAACTGACAAAGAGTGGAACAGAATCCCACAAAGATCATTCATAGATTGCATTTAACAGATACCATCAAAACCACATGACTTTACTTTTTGCACCCAGTCCTACTACTGTGCACATTTTCTGTCTTTGTTCTTGGCTTTTTTCAATGTTGACTCATTGGATGAGCCCTGACCCCCTGACACTTACTGATAGTGCATGCAGAAGAAGAAGGGACTGAAACTGAGGCAGTACTGGCAAAAGTGGAAAGGTTGAGAGGTATGCAGCTAGCTGTGGATATGATGATCTACGAGTGACGTTAAAACAAAAGCAGTGTGATTAAATGTAGTATTATCTACAGCTGCAGACAGGAAAAATAAATGGAAGAACTTCATCTTTATTTATGTTCCTCCTGTTTGCAGTTGTAGACTATATCTCTAAACTTGTAAATATTGAAAACAGGTACCAAGGCTTTTGCAAAGTAGGTACACAGGGCCAAAAAATCAGTATGCATAATTTGCCTAACATTTGCACTTCAAATGTCATATAACTGCTTCCATTTTAAATTGGATTATGGAAATACTGCTTAGAAATACAGGCTCATATAAAAAAAGGAAAGTGACAAAATGACACAGAAATATGCACTATTATCCTGTATTCCATTCCATGGAAGAAAAATATTCAAGACCTCTTGAGGCTATATTTACATTATTCCCAAGAAACAGATCTTGTAACCTGATTGCATTCATTTTTTTAATTCTTTTTTTGCAGTTTGGTATACATACAACATAGACACACATGGGTATTATCAGGTATATATTGATAATTAATTATTGCTATGATGCACTGTATACTCCTTGTGTGCCCCTTCTTCCCATAACACGTATATTACTTTTATAATTCTTTTAAAGATCATAAGGTACAGTGATCTCCGTATTTTTAAGTCTGCCTACAGTGCCACACCGAGCCTTGACATTTTATGTCTCCCATTAGAGAATGAATGCCTGTTAAATGTCTGTGCTTAAGCTGTTTTTAATAACAACTACAGCAACTGAAAATGAAAGCTAGTTTTGAACTAGTTAAAGCTTTCTTCTGTTCACTTCACTACTGTGCTTACATTTCTCTTTGTGTAGAGCTGCAGGCCTTCTGTTACATTGCGTTTTTCTATACTTTATTTTTTTTACTCAGGCCAACTATTTTTATCCATTTATTTCTGACCATCTATTCATTTGAGACCATCACATGCTGTGAATCTATGTATATATGCTAAGATGGGCAATGTGGTGAGCACTGCATAAGTGTTTCTCAGTGCATCTGTCATGGCTTACTCTGCTTTCTCTCTGTCTTTTTCTCTCTCTTTGTCCAAGTTAAAAGAAGAATTGGCATGCAAATGAATACCAGTTATATGCAAACTCATTATGCTAGCTCATTCATTTACCTTCTCTCTATAAACCCTGAAGCCATCTGCAGTATTGTTTGTGGTCAGTAATAAAGGAAATGTAAGTGGTAAGAGAAAGTGTGTGTGTGTGTGTGTGTGTGTGTGTGTGTGTGTGTGTGTGTGTGTGTGTGTGTGTGTGTGTGTGTGTGTGTTTATGTGTTTGTGTCTAGTGATCATTGGAATATAGGAGGTTACTAGGCTAATGGCCTAGAACCTTTTTAAGCCTAGCCATTTATGTCCCAATATTCCCAATTATCAATGCCCATGGGCTAAAACAACTTTAGTGTATGTCTGTGTCTTAGGGCATTTACAAACTGCCCCTGTCCATAAGGGCCACAGGTGAAGAGCCAGGGGTTCATTTGTGATTTCTCATCCATTGGTCCAAAATGTGTTTGAATAGGCTTAGAGAAGACCTGTGTTTCACATGAATGGGGAGTCTGCCCCAGAGAAGGGGCAATCTCTGAGACACCCACCTGTCCCACCAACATGTTTTGTTTAATTCACACACATGGTTTAGATTGGGTAATTCTAGTGCTCTTTGTTTTGCAAATGTGTAGCAGATCCATCAGGGCTGGATGAGAAAATGCCTTGTTGGTTAGGCAGAAATTGCCCCTCAGTAGTCTGTAGGAGACTGAGTATAGGGGTATATTATTTACACAATGTATTCTTTTAGTGAGGAACCTCTGTGGCTGCTCCAGGTGTAGCAAATGCCTGTCTAGGTACATGCCAAAGGGTACATTGTACTCTATTATTTAACTAATGAGGGCTGTGTACAGTAGGATTACGATCTCCTTAGATCTGGATGCCATGTCCTTACTTATAAATTGTGACATGTAGAAGGATTTTCTCACTACCATGGACACACGGTAATCAAAGTTCAGGTTACTATCAACATGAGTTCTCAAGTCCCATAACATTGGGTCTATTCTTAGATAAGTATTCTCAATGTTTTTTTTTTCAAACACCTTTACTGAATTATCTCTAGTGACGTAGGCAAATTTACATTAATTTAAAAGTAATCACACTGTAATTAACACAACAAACATACTTCACATATATTGCTATATATCATGTAAACTAAGCAACATTACATAAATTATTCAATTCCTGTCTTTTTTATTAAACAAGAAACATTATTATTACTACACAGGCAAACATACATCTATATAAATGAAAACAAACCACAATGACACAATCCTAGTGGCAAGCATTTTACATCACAAACAATACTGACACACTCCCAGTTGCAAACATTATACATCACTTATAATCGATGCAGTCTTTTTCAGTCAAACATTACATAAGCCATTTAAATCCTGCCACCTTATAAACCTCATTCCTCCCTTTTATGTATTGTTCCCACAAATTCCCATTTTTTCCTATGTAGTTTGCTCCAACCCCTATCTAAAGATCTCCGCTCCAGATGTTTTATCTCTGTTACTATATTCACTACTTCTAGTATAGTTGGTTTAGATTTTAATTTCCATTTTCTAGTAATTGCTTTTTTGGCAGCCACCATCAGTAGACACATCAAGGCCTTACCATGCCTAGGCAATTCCGATTCTGTATCGTAGCTCAGAAAAATCATCTCCCTTGTCAGACAAATCTGCCCATCCAGAATCTCTGACAATGGATCCTGTAGGGAATCCTTAAAGTCTGTCAATTCACCACACTCCCAGCAAATATGTTCTCAATTATCTCTTTCTTCCCTGTCACACATCCAGGATTTGCTGTCTGCCTGAGGAACAATTCTCTGAAGTCTACCTGGGATGTAGAAATATCTATGCAAACATTTCCAGGTAAAAATACTAAATTTTCTAGACTTTGTTGTATATTTGGGAGACATACATATATCCTCCTATTGTTTCTTTGTGAATTGCTTATCCAGTTTCTCTTCACAATCCTTTCTAACCTCATCTGATTAATTCTTTTAGTTATCATGCAATATTTTATATGCTCTACTAATTATTCTTTTTTTAATGGCAGCTTCTGTTCTAGACTCTACTAAAAATTCTACCAGTGCTGTTCTTTTGTTTAGGACCCCCTATTCCTTTCTCTTTGCCTGTACTCTTATATCAATCCCTGATAGGGAAGGCAATCTCTAACCTGCAGTCCAAATAAATTCTTGTCATCTTCCCATTCTATCATCTTTCCCTCTCTAGTTATTTCCTCACAATACCTTGGTTCCTTTGCCAGTTTTCTCCAATAAATTCCAGCTCCCTCTTGCCTATTGTCTATGTCTCTAATTGCAGTCATTTCTGTCGGCAAAATCTCATTCCTCCAATCCCATGTTGGCTTAGTTCTTAGAATACTTTCTGTTACTTTATGGATATAATATTCTCTATAATTATTGTTATTCTCCTTAAAGGCCTGCATCCAAAATTCCAGTCTGTTCTTGCTTGAGCTTCCCCCCATTTCATAATCATCCCTTTCCACTTTGAAATATAGTTTTCTGCTTATGTATGTATAGGAGTCTTAACTGTGTGGCTCTGAAATACCCCTTCAAATTGGGTAGTACCAATCCACTCTGTTCTACTGGAAGAATCAGCTTATCCCACTTGAGTCTTGCTGTCTACCCCTCCCAGATAATGTCCTTCAGCTCTTTATTAATTGCTATCCTCAACTGCTCTGGTTGCTAAAAATATGCCTGACCTGTGTATAAGATTAAAGGGACTAAAACATTTTAACTGCCTGTATCTTATTATCCATATCCACATAACAAAGCTTCCATTTTCTCAGTTTTTGTATTATCTTTGGTTTAGTCTCTTCCCACATATCCTTAGCTGGCACACTAGAATCATTTTTAATCCATACTCGTAAATATTTCATTTTATCATGTCCCCAATAAATATGGATATTCTTGAATCAATTTATCTGTGGGTACATAATTTACCACTGTTGCCTTTGTTTTAACTTCATTAATTTTGTATCCTGAAAAGATCTGAAGCTGTCTCAAATGTTCCACAACACTGTAATGTCTCTTTCTGGTTTTGTCAGGTATAAAATAATATTATCTGCAAATAAAGCCAGCTTTTCTTAACTGCCACACCAATTATATCCTTAATTTTCTGAGTTCCTTATTTTCTTTGCCAGTGGTTCTGAATATAATGCAAATAATAAAGGAGAAAGAGGACACCCCAGCCTGCTTCCTCTGCTCGAGCAGGAATTATCAGTGAGGACCCCACACACTTTAATTTTCACCTCCAGTCCTTCATATATCCTCCTAATCAACCTTATACTTTTTTCCTGAAATGCAAATGCTTCTATGGCCCTTCTCATAAAGTCTCAGCTTTCTCTGTCAGATGCTTTCTCAGCATCAAGACCAGCCAGCAACAATGGTATTTTCTTGCATTCTGCTTCCGTCTGGATCATCAACATTCTGTTAATGCTGTCAAATATTTGCCTCCCCTCCACAAAACTACATTGATCCATATCTATCAGTTTTGGCGTTACTTTTGCCATTCTTTTAGCCAGTATAGACATGAACACTTTGTAATCATGGTTTAGTATTGAAATGGGCCTGATGGATCTTTAACCTCTTTAGGCATTACAGCTACCGCTGCTTTCTTTCAAGATGTTGGAACTTTTCCTCCTCTTAAAATGCTGTTAAACAACACATTCTAGATCTTTATCATTTTTCCCTCTTAGCTTTCAAACTTCCAAAAGAATATCATCTATTCCTGGGGACTTTCCTGTAGATTGGTTATACATCACAATGTTATCTCATCTCCTCCTATCCTAACCATTAGTAATTTCTAACTTCCAACATGAATGTGAATAACCCAACTAACTATTTATTGTTAAATTTTCTCCTGACTATAACCAGGGGTATCTCATGTCTGTCTATGTATTTGTTGGTAATACTACTTATCTACTCTTGTTTTACTTGTATTAGTGTATTCTGATAAATTGGAGCTTATCTCCCTGGGCCTCCACTGAAAATGGACATGGCTCCAGTTGGACTATCCCGGTCAACAAATGTAAAATAAAATAAATAAATAAAATAGAGTCTCATCTACCTCTAACTTTGGCATATTTAATTCTCCCATAAACATTTCCATTTGTATCTTTTCTTGATTTTCATTATTTATGGAGATTCTCATAGAATTTCTAAAATATTTCTAGTACCTCTACAGGATCTCTTGTTACCTTCCTTGTTTTTTTAGGCTCCCTAAGTTTGGTGACAGCCCTTTCTACTTTCTGTTGCCTGAGTTGTGCTAAAAGTTGTTGTGCTCTAGTGTTATCATCAGAAACAGTTGCTTAACAGCAACCTTTCTAAATGGGTGCATATTACTGAGGTAATCCCTTATTTTCTGTCTAGCATCCTGTAGTTGATCCACTTATTGTTCTGTGAGATTCCGCAATACTTTAACATCTGTCGGTCCCTCTAAATAATTTTTGTTACATCTTAACCATAGCTCCCTTTCTTTTAATTCCATCCTATTTTTAAATTCCACCTTAATTTTATCCCACTCCCTGGCTATAGTTTTAAAATAAATTTCTATCCTCTCTGACAGCTCCTGAATAATCTTCACTACCCATTCCTTTTCAACAGATAGGTCGGAAAGCACCAATGCCTGATTTTTATTTCATTACCCCATGCTTTTATTTTAGCTATTATTGGACCATGATCTGAAAGAGTTATTGGGTGAGTATTAAAACCTTCAGTTAAATGCACATGTTCCTGTGAAATGTAAATTCTGTCTAGCCTAGCCCAATTTTTATATCTTGATGAATAATATGTAAATTCACTCCAAACTATTATTGAATTCACATCTTCCATGCCAAATATTTTCATAAATTTCTTTAAAAATCTATCCTCCTTTGTTATATTTTCCCTTCTGGGGCCCCCAGGCACATCTTCACTGCTACAAATCAAATTCCAGTCCCCACCTATAAGTAATATTACTTGCTGAAAACTGATTATTTCTCCTAGAATTTTCTTAAGCTCCATTATAGCAGTTTTAGGTGGAATGCAAGTGTAATCCTCCTCTCTTGCCAGTAGCCTCTTAGCACTACAAACCTGCCAGTATTGTCTTTTTTATCTTCTTCTATCACTATTGGAGCTTCTCTTGCTAACTACTCCTCTGTTCCTTTGTTCCAGGTATTCCAATGTATAACCATCATGAAGAGTTCTTTCTAAGTGTGTCTCCTGTAACATAGCTATTTGCACTCTACATTGTTATTATAGTTCACTACTCTTTCTTTTTTGTATTTATCTGTGAGGCCATTTACATTTAAAAACATTACAGAAAGCATCATTGTATTAAACAGTTATTATTCCCACCTTTTATGTATAACACCTTTTTTGTTAAATGTCTAGTTCCAGCTTTTGTGTTACATGCGTACACTGTTTGACAGGTTGAACATGTATACAGTTGTTTCTTGTCATATCAATTTGAGCCTATGTTACATCTTATAAAACTTGTTGTTTTATTAAAAGTTGTCAAATAAAAAAAAAAACACACCCGAATACCCCCCTCAAACTTATTAACTTAATACTTACACACAAAACTATGTATATTATTTATTTATTTATTTCAGTTTGATTACCGGGGAAGTCCACTGGGCTTGGGGGCCCATTTTCAGTGGAGGCCCGGGGAGAAAAGCTCCACATAAACAACAATTTTTTTTAATTAAGGAAAGTTAAGACACAGAAGAACATTACAAGTTAACAGGTGGCTAGAAAGTAGTCTACAAACAATATCAGATTGCTAAATTAGCAAAGTTAGCAAAAATTATTGACAATTTCAATTTGGCAAAAATGGCTTATTAAATAAAGAGAACAGAGAAAAGGCAAAAAGAAGGAAGAACATTCAGAACTTTAATGTTAGAAGCTTAAGCAAATTAGTATTTTAGAAGAGGTGAAGGAGGGTAGGGGGTATGCTTAGGTAGCTTAAGCATATAGAGTAAAGAGGCTTTAGTTGGTAATAGTTTGGTATTATAGGAAAGGTTAGAGAAGGATCAGAGAGATTGTAGAGGTTAGCCTGGAGAGAAGGGGAAGGATAGTTGGACTGGAGTAGACTGGAGAGTACAGTTGCAAATCCTATTTAGATAAAGGTGAGAATGGAGTTGGGTTTTGAAGTTGTCTAGATTGTTACAGGTTCTTAGGGAGGAGGGTAGGGCATTCCATTTCTTAGCAGGGGTAAAGGATAAATATTGAAATATTGAAAATATTTAAATAGACTGTTTTTGCATAGGTTTTATGTATAATGAACTAATGTCTTTTTAAGAACTGCTTAATTGCTTTCAAGCATGGTTTGGTTGCTGCAGTGTATAAATGTTGGTTGTCTTTTAACAAGTTTGTCTGATGAAGCAATTAGCAAATCGCGAAAGTGCTTACCTGTACTTTTGTTTTGTTTAATAAATTATACTTTGCTTTCTAGCCTTGCAGGCTCAGTACCTTATTTGTTTTTAGTTGCACTTATATTTGATACCGTGCCATATCCTGTGCCTGTCTACATATTATTTTAGTAAATCCACTGACTCCCCATTAATCACTGTCCACAAGTTCTCCTCTGGCTGATAAAAACATGCCTGACCTGTACATAAAACCAAAGGGACCAAAAACATTTTCAATACCTGCATCTTGTCGTCCATATTCACAAACCTCCAGTTTCTCAGTCTCTGCAGCATCTTTTACCTAGTCTCTTCCCACACATCCCCAGCCACTACAACAACAGAACCCCTCCTAACCCATACTTCTAAACACTAAATTTCATCATGTCCAAACAAACATGGGTACTGCTGAATTAATTCACTCTCGGGCACATATTCAACAGCCAGTTATGGCTCCATCCTCACTAACCTTATATTCAGAAAGGGCTTGAAGCTGTCCCAGAATGCTCCACAACACTGATACACCCCTTCACCCCACGTGGAACAAAATAACATAATCTGCAAATAAAGCCAACCTTTCCCATGACCTATCAATTATATCCCAAATTTCTGAGTCACCCTTTCTCCCTGCTAATGGCACCAAACAGTGCAAACAGCAAAAAAGGGGAAAGAAGACACCCCTACTTGGCCCCTCCACCCAGGCACAATCCATCAGAGAGGAACCTTCCCAGCCCAATTTCCACCCCTGTCCCTCATACATCATCCCAATAAACTCCACCACTGTATCAGTGAAGACAAATGCCCCCACCACTCCACTCACAAAATCCCAGCCCACTCTGGTAAATGTCATCTCTACACCAAGACCCAACAACTGCAGCAGTACCTTCATATACTCTGCTTCCCTCTGGATCATCACCATTCCATTAATGCTGTAAAATGTTTGCCTCCTCCCCACAAAACCACACTGATCCATATCCATCAACCTTGGCAACACTCCTGCCATTCCCCAGCCACCATAGACACAAACACTACAATCATGATTCAAAATTGAAATTCGCCTACACGAAGCTTGGTCTGATAGGTCTCTACCATCCTCTACCGTCCTTTTAACTCTATGTTTCTCTCAGTAAACAATGTCCAGACCTATTGATTTATCGCCTTCACATTTACTCAGCTTGTTTCCATGGAATAATAAGAGCAGAATATGCTAACACTGAACATTTATTTGCTAAATGTATTTATTTATTTGTCTTTGTTAACTGGGAAAAATCAGACTGGTAAAACCCATTTTCAGCAGAGGCCCAGAGAGAAAAGCTCTACATTCAAGTTACACAATGCACATTTATAATTGCAGGGGAAAACATCTGCACATGAGCTTATTTACATGACTTTTAAATACTTCTTACATAAACATAGCATTTAAACACAAAAAAGAGAGAAATTAACATACATTGGCTAATTATTGGATAGAAAAAGTAAGAAAGAAAGAAATAAAAAGGAAAACTATTTATAATATTGTGGTCTCTCATTAAAAAAAAAAAACAAATACTTGCTTAAACAAAAATGTTTTCATTAGATTAAGCAAAGGGCATAAATCCAGAAACTCACCTATGCAAAAGTAAAAGAAAACATTTCAGATTTACATATATTGTATTCAGTGCACTTTTACACCCCATCCCCCACCTCAGCAGCCCAAGATTATAGTCCATTAACTCAAACATGCTTTTGTCTAGTCTTTCTTCTCTTTTTACATTTCAATGCCTACATTTCTTAAAACTTAAAAAAAGAAAAAAATACTTGATTACTCTAATATCTGCATCACACACAACAATCATTAAAATGCTTTACTATATAATGTGCAATTTATATCATTAAATTTGTTATACAAATAGTGTTAAGAACAAACAATTGTCTTATTTACAGTTACTTTCTCTTTTTCTCTCTTTTTGTTTCTTTTAGTGTCCTTCAAACACCAATGACATGAAGTTAGGCACATGCCTGTCAGTTCCCCCACAAGTTTAACAAAGTCAGCCAAAATCCAATCTTTCTCAGCTTCTTTTTTTTGTAAAGACATATTTCCCAAATGTGACTGGTGCTTTATACTCTTATGTTTACTCAGTAATTTCAGTGTTACTGACCTTCTTTTTCTTCTTCATTTCCAACCCCACACTCCAGTTCACGTTCAAAGGTACTACCAAATCTACTAGCCAATTCCAGTGTTTATTCTGTCTCTCAAGCATTTTCATTTGGATCCCTGGAAAAGGTTTCACTTGCAAAGTCTTTCTATGAGCTTTATTATCAAAAGAATGAGAAACAGAGTCCCTTTCTCTCTAATGGCTCACTTTTTGTTGACAAACTTTTGTATTTCTCCCTTAGCCTGTTCTGCATCAAAAATTACTTTAATCCTCCAGGGAAAAAAATATTCTGAAGACAGCTGGATATAGCAGCTTGAATCTCACACCTGTCTCCCGATATTCCTTGACTGCTGGAATAAATTTGCTTCTCTTCTGCCTGGTGTACAATGAATAATCATTTTCCACAAACATTTTACTGTCTCCAGTTTTAATTATCTCCTTTCTGCCACCGCTTTTGCCAGGATTAACTCTTTCTGATGTTAGTATTGAACCTTCACTCATACAGGTGTTGGCTGCTTTCTCATGGCAAGGTTTGGAACAAACGCATAATGTTCCCTTTCAATTAACAAATCCTGCTGTGGAACAACAGTCCGGTAACTTATTTGTGCTTTCATAAAATTTATACTGTCTCTCCCTTCTAGTTTCTCTAGTATGGCAGAAAATCACAGTTTTTCTCTGCATGCTCTGTCCTCTACCGCTACCATTTTTGAAACAGCTATTCTTGAGCAGTTTTATATGCAGTCAGCCTTTTCTTCACTTTGACTTTTTTTTTTTTTTTTTTGCAGTTTTATCAGATCATCTGAAAAGCTGTTTAAAGCTCCTCCTTCCATTTTCCAACCTTTTGTTATTTGAATTGATACACACTTTCAATGTTTCATTTATTTTAATCAGTTCTGAGCACATTTGACTTTTTTCCCTCTAGATTACTGGAAACCATCTCTTCTACCAAAACTGCTTTTTGCTGAACAGCTGCAGGATTCTTCCCAGTTGGTGTTTTCTCTTCACTTTTACTAGTTGATTATCTTTCAGGCTCTCTAAGCTTCTTCTTTGCTGCCATCCAGACAGTGTACTTACTAGCCAGTAACTGAAGTTTTCTAAGACAGGCAGAATTACTGGCCCTTATCTATTAATTTCTTTTTTTCACGCTGGGAAAGCTGAAATTAAGCTGTTGCTCAGTGTGCAGACATCTTGGAATACCTTCTTGCACTCTCTGTGTTGAAAATGATTGTGGTCACCAAGCTGCTATTTCTAAATGTAACAGCTATAACTCATCCCTCAAAATAAGTTGGTAGGTGATGAGGACAGTCTGTCTCCCTCCTACCCTTGGGCTAAAGTAGCCACCATGGCTATAGCTATATATAAATATAATGGTAATATTCAGTTCTTGATCTGAGTATGTATATGGTAGCATCATATTTTTGGTGATTCTGACTTGTGGCTGCATCAAGCCTACAATATACCCTGGAAGTTGCAGGATATCACATTATTGCAGGTGGCATAGGATATATATTGACCATATGCACTGTATCAGGTTTTGTTCTTTCCTGGCTAATCAGAGCCAAGAAATTGAACACCAGACCCCTTAAGGGATTTTGTTTGAGCAGTAGTTAAAGCAACTATATGTACTTTTCCAGATTTGAGCACAATCATTAGAAATTGGCTTTGTAGAAGCCAATGTCATGTATAGGAGGCAATGTTGATCAATATATTTAGTGTATACTACAGGGGAGACATGGTAAGGGCCAGAGCTTTGTAGATCAGTTGTTGGAGGAGGGTAGTATTATGTATTTCTCCCAGTGTAAAGTGTAGGCTTAGCCTAAGGCCTGATGGCTGGATATTTTTTATTGGACAGAGATTGGGTAGAGTAGTGATGACAATTTTCCAATTTTGGGGTGAAGAGTTCTAACTTGATGTATGCCCCACTTGCAGATCTGCTTGGGAAGACCTTGATGGAAGTGGAACTGACTTCAGTTTCTGTATCCAATATATGTAAACTACTAGTGGATGTTTGGATTTCCTTGTTTTCCTACTTTTGGGCTAATGTTGAGGGCTATAGTGAAACAGTATTTTTCATCTGAAATGGTTTTGATTATGTATATCTTCTCTTTTTCCTCCTTATTCATGATATTAAGGCATTGTGCAGGGAGGTTCATGCATTTCACGTTATGGTCTGCAATTGCAGTAGCAGCTATCTCTCCAAAGAATATAAACCAGTGTTTGGGATGTCTACTGGTTGAAAGTGACTAGGTTCATATTTTTGAGAGCTGTTCAGCCCTAGTTCCCTTCTGGAAAGCAGTTTTCCCACTTGTCATGCTGTTTGGGAGGATTGCATGTAGTGTGGCAATAGAGTAATATTGTTTGGTGTCCCAGTCTCAGATGAATTCCAGATACTACAGGTCAGCCTGTTTTGGGCATTATTAGCATTAGCCAAAAAGTGGATTACTATAAGAAGGAAGCAGATGATCCCACTCAAAACTTGAGGTCCATAAGAGTTATTATGTGAAGGAGATCTCAGTTATCTACAGGATGGAGGCTCTGAAGAAGTCATTTAGTTTATGGGCCCAATTATATTGCTTTGCTTTCAGTGGTGATGCTGACAATCCACGTATCTAATTGCCAGAAGTTGCTCTATATATTTCATTGGTTAAATTAGAAATGTTGGGATTCACCATTACTTTCAGCAAACATGTAACTTTTATTAGTAACAATATATCAGCATACTATAAATTGATGTTAAAGCTATTATTTCTCACACAACTGACTACAGCTTAGTAAATGCAATGCTTTATGGACTAATTCACTTCTTAAAAGGGTTCTGCCTCACATTCATCTTAAAAGGGCAATGACTGTTATATAATTTGTGAAGACTGGTAGAGAAGGGTGAAGGCTGCCAGCCTAGCCAGATAGAATTGTGCAAATAATTCTGTCATTTGTAAATATAAATGTAAACTAAAGGCTTGTTGTCTTAAGTGTAAAGAAATACTGTTACATATGGAACTGGAAATGTGACAACAGTGCACTGTACTGACCAAAGTAAAGCATGTGGTGACCTTTTGAAGTAGCAGTGGTGCTGAAAAGTCTAGATGAAGAAATTCTTTCTATTGTTTCAACCAAGAGTTAAATTGCTAGATTTAAACATACAAATTTATTTTTATTGCTCTGTTCCTGACCAGCTGCAAGATAACAAAAGGGAGATGTTAAGAATGTAAATGCAGTTAATGTGTAGCCTGGGAACACCAGGAAACTGTGAAATTATGTAATGTTTTATTAGAACTGCAATAGTAATTTAAACAGAGAGAATCAGAAGGCATTAAGCATTTTTGTCCGGATCATCCAACTCACAGCACTGCCTCTTGCTCACATGTAAGTTATCTTAGACTTGTGTTTTCTTGTAGAGATATCTAGAACTAGAAAGTTTAGACTAAGTGTTTTTCTGTGATGTCAGAACTGTACTACTGATTTATTTTAAGTATTTCTGTGTGATCTCTGAACTCTTGACTAGCACTGACTGTGTAGTAGAAAGTATTGTCTTGTGGTTTTAATTATTTATTATTAAATATTTTAAAAACTTTTAACTGTGGCTGGTTTGTGCAGATACAAGTTAAGCTCTAGAGTACATTGCATGTATATAAGGATCCTGTACCAAGTCACGCTAATAAGCCTTGAGACTGTTTAGTCATACTACCAATTAGATAATAATATTGCACAGTAATAATTGGACACCCTTTTAAGGGCCTTTGAGTAGCTGATAATTATTAGCTGGGTGGTGGCAGGCTACTATCGTATAGTCTGGGTAAAAAGGGCACAGCTGGAGAACCTGTGCCAGCCTTCCCCAGAAGTGTCTGTGTGGTTGTATAAACTCTTATGTCAAAGTGTGTGTGTGTGTGTGTGTGTGTGTGTGTGTGTGTGTGTGTGTGTGTGTGTGTGTGTGTGTGTGTGTCAGCTACTTGGGCAGGAACACAAAGCACTGGTTGGACAGAGAGAGTGCTGGAGATTTTAGCTTGCCCAGCTAGGCTGAGATCTGGACCCTACAGCTGTGCCAGTGGGGAGTCTTATTGGGGACCTGGAGATCAAGGAAGTGACCAGCCCTGGACTGACTGTGATCTCTGTGTGCTTTTAAGGGAAATTGCACTTTACTGTGTGTATTTGTTATCCTTTCCTCATATATGAGACACCCTCTCTGGTGTTAGTGATGAGGATTGATTGCTGGACCAGGGCATGGGGGTCACATAACTACACAATATATACAAGAAGCATTTCAGTAACTTTGTACCACTTATCATCATACCTTCTGCCTTTATCAGAAAAAAGTCTATTTTTTTGATATTGTGAAGAAGGAGGATGTGCAACCAAACATTGATCTGGTTATTCTTGGCTTGGTTTGGTTTGGTTGTCCTTTGGAACTCTTCATCCAGGTTGTCAATCATCAGAAACCAGTATGATATGTTATCTCTTTTGTCGAATCATGGTACCATCTTTCGTTTGCACCATTTAAAAACATGGTCCAGTGGTTTACTGCATTGTTTCATTATTCTCTCCCTCTAAATTTAATCATATAGCTTTTAGGTTTATAGATGTGTATTAGGCTAATGGCCCTAGAGCCTTTCCAAGCTTGGCCCCAAAAAATTGCCCAGGCACCATGCCACCCGATATTAGATCACAGTGCCCCTATCCAGTAGGGCAACTGGAGTGATCACTGCAGTGAACTTTCTGTTACCCATCCACTCATCAAGATTTCTGTTGAAGAGGGCTAGTGAGGTGCTCTGCTTGACATGAATGGGAAGCTTATTCCAGACTATGGGGAGTCTTTGGGAGATGAACATGTCCCTCCAGCATGTTCTGTTAATTGTGGTAATGAGGATGTGATCTCTGGAGCATGTGGCACAGGGGGATTGGGATTTCTTTAGGTGAAGCATTTCAAGTAGGGCTGGGTCGGACATAGTTTTGTAAGTCAAACAGAGATCACCTCTAAGTAGATGATAAGAGACTAAGAACAGCTAAAGTTTCTTAAGTCTATCTGTGTAGGACATGTGCTTAAGGCCTAGGATCCTTTTTGTGAGGTACTTTTGTGGCCTCTCCAGCTGTTGTAGGTGTCTGGTCAGGTACATGCCAAATGGGCCGTTATATTCGATGATTGGTCTAATGAGGGATGAGTAGAGAGGGATGATGACCTCTTTCTTCCTGGATGCAAAACTTGTGACTGGTCGACATCTGACTTGGAATCCGCAATGTTCACTCTGTGGCTCCTGTCTGTGAGCCAATTTGCAACCCACCTAGTGATGTAATTGGCCAGGTCGAGGTAGGCTGTATGCACTGCCTTACTCTCAACCACAGCCTTGGTGACTGCCTCAAAGATGTCAACCACGTTCAGCAGGCAGGATCTCCCCTTGACAAAACCAAACTCTGTGGGTTCAAGAGTTTGGAGATTGTCTATATCTTTGTTAAACAGGTGCATGATGATGCACTCCATAGCTTTGCATACCAGACTCATCAGGCTAATGGGGCAATAGTTCCCAGGGTTTGTAGTTGCTCCCCCTTTATGGAGTGGGATGATTGTAGCAGTGCGCCATTCGTTAGGGACATAGTCTGAGGTAAGGCTGTAATTGAACAGGGCACACAGATGTGGTGCCAGTTCATTTATCCATCAGCTCTGTACTGTGCATAAACTATGCTTGATCTGGTAGCAGGATAGGAAGAGGAAGTGAGCAATGGCTTTGGTCCTAAAACATTTTGTAAGAAGCTTTGGTTATTTTGTTATTATATTTTACTGTAAGATAGAGTATAATTCTTGGCTCGTGTTTTGACACTGTCAGTGACACATCAGCTTGTATTTGTTTTCCTGACATCAGCTGTGAAGCACTTCAATGGCACTATGTGGACTAACTTGATATGCCACAATTCTTTGTGAGGATCTGTTTATTTTATTATCTTTTTTGTCTGTTTACACTGTTCTCCTAGCTTCACCATTTGATTACAGATAATGAGAACTTAACATAGTACAGGTGAAATCATTGTCAGCAACAAACATTTGGAACTCATTAGACATGTGCTGTGTGTCATTGCCTGTAACCAGTTCAACAGGTAAACTAGATCTTAACACAGTCTATTACTTATTAGTCTATTGTGGTTGGTGCATAAACTATTTCTAGATCATAGGAGTAATAGTCAACAACATTGAAGTAGTTTTTGTCTTCAAACTAATATAATTAGCAGCTATTTTTTGCCATGGACCTAATGAAGCATCTTTGACATTAGTGCTTTATGTCTTTGTGATAGTTTATGCATAGTGCAGAGCTGATGTTTTGACACTAGGATGAAAATATATTGGTCGATGTTTGGCCAACACATTGACATTTTGGCTGTTCTTGGCATTTTCCAACCAGATGGTGTTGAAGTGCTCAAGTATAACCAGTAAGAAGTAGTAGCACAACGTTGCGAGTCCACAGATAGGATTTATTAATACAAAAATACACAAATGGTTAAGCGCTTTCATCAAACAGTATGACTTCATCAGAACAGTTAAAATATGAACTTTCAAGCTTAAATACCCCACAGTTTGAATTCATTGGTCTAGGAATTAGCAAATCATATTTCAAACATGCCAAATCTCATGAATAATGAAACAAATAAATAAATAAATCCAACATTAAATATGTGTACCATTGCAATATACATATAAAAGTAGCACATTTTTATATATATATATTTTTATATTTTTATATAAAAAATTTTAATTATTTATATAAATATAAATTTAATTATAATCTATATTGTATGTTTATTAGGCAGCCTGCATTACATTACACTGATCACTTTAAGGTAACTTTAAAATTGTACTCAATATGACATGGAACTATATACATCAAAATGGAGCATTTCAACATATTTAAAGGAAACTCCATCTTAAAACTGAAAAGATATGCTGTATTAAGTTCAGTAGTAGTACAGGTATAAGTGAATTTCAGTATTTCAGCACTACAAGAGCTTGAGGTTGGCGTGTTTCTAGTCCTTAAATTCAGTGACATTTGCTGTAGGGTCCTTTGAGAAATTAAAGGTCACAAATTTGTGGTTAAACTTCACTGGGGAAAGAGATACCAGAGAAGTAGTGCAACAGGCAGCCATATTTGTAATAATCAATGTCCTCCAGTAGGCTTGTTTTTTATTAGCTGCTCAATGGAGTTTTTATTAAGTCCATGAAATTTTGGACATATTCTACTTTGAAGGTATAGGTGTCTCAGTTTAATGAAGGGTAGTTAAAATCATCCAACATAAGGAATTTTTACTAATATGGAGATCATTTAGAACACTGAGGAATCTTGCATGGTCCTCAGGTGGCAAATAAGGTGTTATATGACGAGTTAGTAGTTGATAATTAATCCTTTCTAAAATGCTGTCAGGTTCTATGAGTTCAGTTTGTGGGTCTCTAAGGACCTGACTGGAGGTAATATGTTCTTTGAGAATTATGGAAACTCCACTACAGTTGCCATTGGATCTGAGGACATGAAAAGCACAAAACTCTGGTATAGAGGGACTGTTGTCTTTAGATTTAAACCAGGGCTCATTATTTATGCAGATATGGATGTTTTCCAAATGCAGGAGTACCTCAAGATCAAGCCGTTTTATTCTTCTAGACTCTTGGCAACAAGGAGAGACACACATTAATGTGACCCAATTGGGGGATTGATATCGTACTTAGATTGGAATGTTCATCAACTGGACTCTGCCTAAAAAAGGCATCAAATGCTTTAGACAGTATATGGAACCATTGAAGTAAGAGCTGCAAGCCATTCTTAGAGAAGCAAGCTGGACTGCTGAGCAACTTTTACTTTGTTGGCACACAGTAGATTCCATAGAAATGACACCAGCTGTTTAACCATCCAGTTGATGGGAAATAGGAAATTTACCCCAGGACTGACCCTTATCCTTCCAATGGACAGAGGCAATTCCTAAACACAGTTTTTTACAGTAGGGTTCTCTAATACACTGAAGGTGTGACCCTAACAACTAGTCCTTTACAAATGAAAATGATTTAAATAAAATTATGGCATGGATAGTTAAACACCTATGGAATAACACTGCTAGGTGACAAAAGGGCAACATGGCCAGACTCAGGATATCCAACAAGGGATGAGAACTGAGCCTCTTATTCTTCTATGAACCTATGAATCTTGTGAAACAACTATATTATCAGTGTACATAATATAGTTGAGTTGAGGAAGCCCCTATGACAGGTCATTTATAAACACTGTGAATAAATGAAGGCCTAATACAGAGTTTAATGAAGGCCTAATACAGAGACTTATGGAACACCCATGTTGATCCTATGAATTTCAGACGGAATGTTATTGCTTATTACTCTGACTGTTCATTCAGTGAGATAATTTTGAAACGATAAAGTTACCTCATAAGAGAAGCCTATAGCAGTCATTTTGTTGAGTAATATGTTATGATTCACTGTTTCAAAGGCCCACTTCATATCAAGGAAAATAATAGTTGTTAATAGGCCATTGTCCATATTGTTATAAATTTGGTTAGCCGACTCATACATGACTGTCAACGTGCTATATTTTGGTCTGAAAGCATGTTGCGTATTTAGTAATATAGTCAATTATATTTATATATGCATACAATATAAAAACAAGCATTTTAGCAGCTTTATATCACTAATCACAATAATAATCTCTCTCTAGTAGTTAGAATGGGTTGTTCCATCTCCTTCCAGTCACTGCCATTTTACTATTGTACCATGACTGTGTTTTTGTAACAGTGTTTGACTTATCTGTCTGAATGGGGTTCATTTTTCTCATCTATTTCCTTGTTACCCAATCTTGTTTCTTCATTGTCTTTGTTTTTTCAATACATTTTTTATAAAAATAGAATAAGAAGGGAAGCAAAATAATAACTGACTTAAAGAATACGCATAGATCTTCAGTCACGGACATTTACATTCAAAATGAGGAATGCAGACCCTCAAGATAAAGACATCTGCTTTGACCACAATTAAAGGACAGCTTTTGAAAACCTATAACCCAAGGTTTCACATATGCAATGCTTTTTCATTTTATATTTTTCAGTATCACAATGTATTACATTAAATGCTGAATCTGCAACATATTTTATGCATATATCATTTCTTTCCTATGAGTACCAGAACAAACTGAAAGATAAAGAGGGGGATGTCATTACAATATGTAATTCTAAAGCTGCATGATGTGGAATTCATTGTGGTCCAAAAGTAATGAATACCTGGACAATAGAAAATCAGCATTGGACTATGGTCATTCCTGGTTTTGCCTATTCCGATGGAATAGTGGCTATACTTGTCAACCTTTTAAAGCAAGAATTCTGGAAAAAGCCAAAAATAATTGGGGACAAATATCCCAAAATAGGGACAATTTTAAACAGTGTTCTTATAAAGTTAAAAAGTCAATAGAATAACATGTTTTGCATGAACATGCATTTTCTGAAGGGTTTGAAGTCTGAAACTCAAATGTTTGTAGTTATTTTGTACCTTCAGTCCTCAATGATTTGCCAGAAAAAAACACAAATTTTATGAGGAACAGACCAAAAATATTAGACAAAAATCTTGACATTCCTGCAAAATTCTGTAAAGTTGAGTGGTATGTGTGGCATTATTCTATGATAATAGTAAAAGCACTGTCAGTACACTGCCATGTTAAATCATGTTGTGCAGATTGTATAGTACAAGGTGCTAACGATTTAGTGCAAAAGAGACAACTGGAAGTAAGAAAAATGAGCATGAAACATCAATTTCCAAAATCTTCTAGAGTCCAGGGTAGGTTAACCAGCCTACAGACAAGTAAACAATATATAAGCCTTGATAAGGCCACACAATATATTGTGCAGTACCAACAATACATGCATATAGAAAATATGCACAGTATTCATAGTTCTGATAGTCAGTGCCTTAGTAATCCAGTGGGTACCTTATAAGATGAAGGTAACCCAACAGTATATTAATGAACTGTGCAATAAACTGATTTTAAGAGTAGCAATTGTATTGCCTTATTACTTGGGATGATAGTTGGCAATCTATTGCTGAGAATTTATGGGGTTTATACAGCTTATCACTTTTCACATGCTGTCCTGTGTTGGATAGGAGTTGGCAGTAGTTTATTTACTTATGCTGCTATAAGCAGTACAATGCATAACACAAGTGTATCTTATAATGCAACCCTACTCTGTAAAACATATCCTTTGTGAATCTCACTTATTGTTTCTAAACTTTTTTTAATTTGCTTATTCCACTGGTTTATTCAATTCCAGTGATTATTAACTATTCATGACATAGGACAGTAAGCCTAATTTGTCTGGGTCCTTACAAAGTGAGTAGTGTCTATGAGACATTCACTAGTTAGTTGTGCCTACAGTAACTGTTTGTGTGTTGAAGTGGTATCATGCAGCTCCTGCTGTGAAACATTACTCTATCATTGATGTTACAAGTAATGCTGTCATAGTGTATTACTGCTCTGATCTTAATACATGAACTGTTGACTCACATACACTATCTGGTTCCAAGCTGCAGAAACACAATCTTATTTATTTATATTTCTTTCTTTGCTTATTTATTTATTTTGCCTGAGACAATAATGCATTGTGCTGGAAGGATATACACGGTTGGCCTTAATAAGATGCTGATTGAAGTTGGAGCTAAGTCAGGTAGTATGGCTTGCTGGCTGGCTTCACAGAGAGAGAGAGAGAGAGAGAGAAAGAAGGAGTTGAGAAGCTGAGAGCTGAGTCAAGGCATCAGGTTTTGCTTGTTGTTGAAAAGTTTAAGATAGCTTCCAGAAGTAAGAATGCTAGGCAGTATGACTACATTGCAATACTCATCTCACCTTGAATATATTTCTTCTTTTTACAAAAGGTTCCCTAGACTAGTAGCACACGTGCCTCCTGAATACCTGTACATGATATAGATGAGGTAAGAGAGATTTCCATCTTAAGGTCGAACATATACTGAACATCTGTTGCAGTATTTAGCATTTAGTTTCCTTGGTGACTGGGGATCTTCATGAAGGAATGCAGGCCTAGACTTCACCAGTGACATGCATCTGTCTGTGATGTGAACACATATTCTATGTGATATATATATTATTCCAAACTTTATTACAAAGTATGCTAAACACATTTATAAGCACACACACAAAGCAAGTCTAATACATGTAACTCCGTATGAATTGCAGAAGGAGTCATTACTGGGCACATTTTGGGTGCTGCAAAGAGTACTTCCAGCTGACATCAAAGACTGAAACAATATTAATTTCATGAACTTTAATTGTACTTTGACATAGGAATGGGGTCCATTCCCATCATGATATTAGAAACCCAAAAGATTTGGAAAAATTAAAAAAGAGAGAAGACATAGCAAAAATGAATAAGGAAAAAGGGAAGTGAGCAGAGTGTGAAAGAAAAGTCAGAAATAAAAACATGCATTTTAGTAAACTTTCACAAAAGTAGAGGGAAGACAAAGCTAAACATGCAAATGGATCCATATTGCTATGAAGACTGATGCAAGTCCATACAGAAAAGAACTGTGCATGGATGAACTAAATGAATGTGGAAAAGGTTGTAGTGCTGATGGTATTCACCCTATGGCTTTGTTAGATCAGTTTGTTGAGCTAGTAAGACCTCTCAACTATTTTAATAGATCTTATGAGTATAGAAATAACATCAGATGACTCAAGGAACAGGATAAAAAGCAGATGTTATTTTGCTTTAACTGTGCTCAACAAATCATTGGGCAGTGGTAGTACCATAGAACTGAAAGAAGAGGGAAGACAGCAGATATGATTTTATTTTACAAAACTTGGAACAAGGGAAAGGCATTAAACTACATTCCTCTTAGTCAGACATTTACATTGGTAAAATATGCTGCTTTGTCAGAACCTGAAATGTTTCAAAAAGTTGCTACACTGATAGGAAGTTTGATGGTGTTTTTAATACAACCAAATTACCTACTAGGGCTACATTAATAGGATGTTTGATGGTGTTTTTAATAGAAGTGATTACCTACTAGTGCAAGACCATACCTGAAAGAAGCACTATGCAGAACTGAATTATTGCAGATAATGATACAGTACAACCTCAAGCTGAATAAAAGAAGTGTAAATTTAGAGTTACAGAACTGAAATAGATAATAGAGGCATGCATCTGGAGCATTTCTGTTCAGGCCTCCATTGAAAATAGGCTGTGTCCTAGTAGGACTCTTAAAGTCAACAAAATATTAATAAAAAACATAAAAAATATGTTATGTCTTAACATCTGAAGGCCAAAAATATACACTGAGAATGTAAGGATAGTAGTCAAAATACCTTCTCTTGAGGATGAGCTGACCATCATATTTATTGTTACGATGCAAGATCTTCTGAAGTTCATTCTGAATTTATGTTTGACTTTAAGGACATTGTTGGAAAATAATGTGCAATGGTATTGGAGTTGACAGGGGAAAAGCTTTGGATACATAATATTAAAGGAAATCCTACATTAAAGTATTTTGATAAACAGCTCAGTCATGTTACAAATATAGGTCAGCCAGGATGGAATTGATTAAGTGATTTTTCAGGAAGGCAAACTAATTGTTTCTTGATCCAGATCTTTTATGTAATGCAATAAAATGTATGCTCAGATAAAGAAGAGAACTGTTTGCCAGAGAACATGGTTGTAGAAATGTCTATGAATATAATTATACACACAGCCGGCCTTAGGCATAGGCAAACTAGGCAACCGCCTAGGATTCCGTACAGACTGGCCATGTAAAGGGCACAATTTGCAAGTATTTATTCATTTTAATTTACTTTTCTAAGAAGGCAGGCAGCAGAACCATAGGGCGAGGGGCCACACTCCCACTTTTGTAGCTGCAGCCTGCAGGTTGGCCAGGAAGCTTCAACAATTAAATGACGAGTCTTCTTCTTTAAGGAAGAACATGCGTGCGTCACATACACGCACGCCAACGTAGATGTAAAGATGTTCAGCAGTCGCGCGGAAGTTAAAGGTAAGAGATGGATTAAGTCTACGTGTGCGTGTGTGGCCGTTCATTTTAAAAAGAAGGTGTGTGTGTGTGTGTGTGTGTGTGTGTCATTTAAACTGGGCTTCTGTGTGTGAGGGAAAGTGTATGTGTATATATGGAATTTAAATTGTCTTTCTGTTTGTATGAGAGGTAAAGTGCGTGTGTTACTTTTTGAGAGAGTAGGTGTGTGTATGGGTTCAGTAGGAGACTGCATTTCCACATTATTGCATAAAAGTAGCACTGCAGAGAATTTCCTAATGTAACAAAGGTTATGTGTCCCAACATTATTACGCTTTAGAAAATTATGGAGGAATTGATTTTGCTGACTGGTTGTTAGAGCCCATATCCTTTCTTGCACTTTTAATCTATAACATTAATGCTACTATTCACTGCAGTACTAGGGATTTGTCATATGTAAATTTATAATACCAGATATTATTAACCAGTGGTATGTTTCAAGTCTCAACCACTGTTAATTGGTGTTTTATAACTATACTCTGTGTGGCTGACTATAAGCACTGGGCTTCACCTTTATTGCTGCATGATTCAATTGCAGTATTACTGATCGTATTGTAGCTTTAGTTCTACTGAGAGATTTGCAGATCCTTGGTGTTGCAAAATGGTGGTGACTAGGGTAGTAATGTTTAAATTATTGTGTCGAGCTGGGAGGTAATGCGGGGAAAGGCAACTTGTTGTGTCTGTGTCAGCAGGAGCTTTGAACAGATGGCTGACAGTGCGGCTGAAGTGAGGCTAAAGTGCAAAACTGTCAGTCAGTTTTCTCAAGTGATGATATTTTTTGCTGAACAAACAAAATATTCATGAAAGCTGTAGTCCTTTATTATTGTGTTAAACTTATTTGGCGGGACTATAAAATCATTTCAGTTATGCAGACTTAATATTTATAAACAGAGTCATCAGATGAAGATACTACCAATGATTGATTTATCTGACAATGCAGCGTTTACATACCATTGTTTTCTCTAGTCACCATGAGACGTTAATGTACAATAGCTGGAATATGCATAGAGAAGTGGCACTCACAATCTAGTCATTCTTAAATTTCAAACCGGTACTAGGTATACATTTACAGCACATGCTGTATGGTAAGTTTATGTCACTTATATATGCCCCAATCCGATTTTTCTCCTATAGCAGCAGTGATAGTGACCCCTAAAATTAGATAAAGTGCCAGAAGCATATACTGCACATAGGCTGACCTCAAAGCACGGGTGAATCATATACATTTAATGTAACTATTGCCATTAGCCATTTGGGCTATGTCCTACAGTTCTGTATAGTTGCACACCTTCCCTGTTTTTTAATATAAGCAAGACTGTCACTTAGCTTCAATTATTTAGAATTCATGTTATTTTGAGCTTATATGACAAAAAAAGACAGCTTGGAATGTCATATGCTGATATGGTAATGCTCTGAATAAAGAATTTGCCTCTGGGCACTAAATGCTGGAAAATAGTTATAACAAATCATTTTACCAATTCTGCAAATGTAATAGAATCTGTAGTCTAAATTCCAGGAATATAAACAATATGATCAGTGACAAAACCCAGGAATGTTCTGGTAAAAGGGTGATGGACTAATGCCTGCATGTATATCAAATGGCTTAGATTTCACTAAGTATTCTTCCCCATTAAATGAAGGAGTTAGTAACAAAGATACCCTCTCTAACCAGGGCTTCAATGTATCTGCTAACTGTAAGAAATCAAATGTAATCAAATGAAAAGGAATTTGAACATTTACATTTATGAAACAAATTAGGTCACTAATTCTTCCTACAGAAATCTAACTGTATATTGAAAAAAAATAACATTAGATGACAGCTACCAGTAACAGTCATTTTTCTTTGTGAACAAACTGCTTAGCAGAGATCTGTCTGACTTAATGATAGATGTTATACAGTTTCAATCTCATTCACTGCAATCAAAATCTGTTCTGCTACTTGACAGGAACTATGATCATATTTTCAGAGGTTAAACAAAAAGCAGAGTGCACAATGTTGCAGTGGATAGTGTTGTCATTTCACAGCAAGATGTTCTCTGGTTTGATTCTCAGCTGGTGTGCCTTTGTTGTGGAGCCTGCATGTCCTCACTACGTTCATGTGGGAGCCTGCATGTCCTCCTGAGTTCATGTGGGTTTGTGCCAGTTTTTCCCCACATTCCAAAGATATTCAATAGGTGGATTTGACACTCTAAATTAACCACAGGTGTGAGTGTGTGGTAAGGAAGCACAACAACAGCAGGTGTAGCCACCTGATGGTGTAAATCTTGTCTCTAGATGATTATCACTGTTGAAATGGCACCCTGATCCCATGTGGAAAAAGGGGTTGTGGATGGAAACAAACAAACAAACAAAAAAACCCAATTAAACTAGCTTTTGTTTTAAGGCTGAAACCATTTGAACATATCTTCAAAATGCTTTTTAGAATATGGTCTGTAACAAAACTCAAAAGGAAGTCAGTAATTTACTCAAAAAGGTAACCTGACTCAGATAGTCAAACTAATGAAAATAATTTATGCATTCCCTTTAAGTGAATGGAGTGGAGATGTGGAACCAAAGATGTTTTGCTTTTTTCTTTGTTGTGCACCCTCATGTTGTTAAGGAATGAAGGACAGGTGTTTGGTAAGACGGTGCATGTATCAGTGAATAGTTAAATGTTTGCAAACTCCTTAGTTTGGCACATAAAAGTATGGACTCACCTGTGTATTATTATTGTATTTCTGCAGTGCTAATTCATGTACAGGTGCTTGAGGATCTGTACATAAAATATAAATAGAATAAAAACACCAGCTTCTCCTTAGCTCTTAAATAAATGAAGGAACCTCTGAATTCTATTCCAGATACCAAGACACTGGATTAGTTAGGGAAAATGGCCTCTCTCTCATCCTGCCATCGCTATTCGGGTGTGTGTGTGGGAGGGGCAGAATCTGATTAATTCAGTACTAAAAAATGCTGTGGCATTGAAGCCAATGATGAGTCTCTATGGCCAGAGAAAATAGTGTGATTCAGAAGCATTCTGTGTTAATGGACTGCAATAGCCTGTCTGCATATAGTGACAAAGCTGCCTGAAAATGTGACTGGACCTCTTAGTCCATCCAAAGCCCTCATGTAGACAGCTCCATCAGTATGGCAAGACTGGTATTGTGGGGATGCAGCTTGCTTGAAGTACCAGTTTCATCATACAGGTAGAGCTGCATGGGTATGAGATGTTCAGTGCCACAGCATTATTTGTAGGGCATATAGTAAATGCCTTCATAATGGCCAGCACTCCTGTCATTCCTGCATTCACCATCTCTAGGAAGACAGGTGTGGGTGTCTGTCCCCATATGAAGTTTGGGGTATGGCTCACACTATCCAAGTGCTGGGTCCTCCCATAACTCTTGATACCTGCACTATAGATAACCTGTCTGTAGAACTAGGTATTGCAGGCAGTCCATCTTCATCCTCAGCTCTGTCTGCAGTACCTACTTCCACATACAGGTAGTGATTTCACCATGTCAAGAAGCCCATCTATATCAACAGGCTTCACCACTGATTCTGACAGGTACATTGCTAAGTTTTACAAATGTACAATGCCAAATTAGTTTAATATTGTAAGCACAATTCCCTTTTTGGAATTGGGCATAGGGGTTGACCAGTCCCCATTAGCATATGCTGAATGGGGTATGCGAGAGTCCTGTGTTCTGCAGTTGAGTATGAAGTAACACACTCAGGTGGAAGTGTTACTCCAGGCCAAAAGGTTTTGAATTCAGCCCAAAGTTTCAGATCAGCTTACTGGACTATAACTAAAAATCAGTGCTCAGTGTGTTAGGAAGAGTCTACAAACTGTAATATAAGAAGATGCGTATATTAATGCAAGAACTTACCAAGTTTTGCACTACATTAAGAAAATATGTATCGTCATTTGAAACTTCATATTTGTCTGCTACATGTTGCATTATAAACAGCTGTGAGGTTCTACAAAAAACATACTGAATATCTCTGATCTACAAACTGTTAAACAATTTTTAAAAATTACAATGAAGAGTTGCATTTACAAGGAGCTTCCCCCTGCATCCACTGTATGTTTGTTTCGTACCTCAGACTTTCTTTACTAAATATGGCGTCTCTGAGGTTACACTGCAAGATCTGGGGAACACTTAGTTTACTGATAAACTGAGCATTTTCTCTTTCTCCAAGGTTATGTGACCTCAGAGGTTAGTATATTTAGTAATGGAGGCTACTAGGGTCAAGTCCTGCCACACTGTGGTGGTACAGGAGGATTTTGCACTCATGTAGAGGCATTTGACAGAAGATACCGGGACTTTTTCATAACATCACAATTGGACATTGCTCTGTTACATTTGATTCCTAATGAGTATTGAGTTTGTAACAGTAGACCACCTGTGATATACCATGCAAGAATAAAGACCATAAAAACAAATCACATTAACACTGCATACTGGCTCCATTACGACATTTTCTTTTGCAAAAATTAGAAAAAATAAAATATGACTGGCATGTTTGCTCTTGTTTACATTAATCATACCTTATAACATCTGTCCTTTCAGTCATTCCCTCTACCCCTTATATATTCCCTCCTTGTAGAACCCCACAGCATTTCAACTTAACTTTCCCTTTATTATTCCCCCCTTAGTCTTCTATAAAATCCTTTAGTCCCCCTCTTAAGTTCACATTTACTCTTGGTTAATTTTCACACAAATTCTGTTCTAGCAACTTTCAAAGTTAAAAAGTGCAATATTTAAAATCTATCCCTATTTTTCAGCCATTGCATCCACATTGTTAGGCTTTGTCCAGATTTTTTGCACTAAGAGGTTGACAGGTATGCATACTTCTCAATTGTCCAAATTTTTGCCTCATATTTTTGGCCTGTTCCTCATAATATTTTTGGTTTTCTGGCAAATCACTGAGGATTTAAATAACTAAATGTCATACATTTGAGTTTCACCCTTCATTTCCTTCAGAAAATGCATGCTAAGACAAATACTGTTATTGTAGCAACTTTGTAGGTCTATAAGAGCAATATTTATAATCTGCTCCTGTTTGGGGGCCTTTGTCCCCCCCCATAATTTTAGTCTTTGTTCAGATTTCTTGTGCCAAGAGGTTGAGAGGTATTGAAGCATGGTATGTAGTGCCCTAGTTGCTGATTATTTGGTGCATTTTAAGGATAGGGGTTCTGCATTCCATAGTGTGCTCTCCTTTGTTTAGGATACCTAGTAACTATGAACTTGTTGGTTTCTCAGTCATCCTCTTTTGCTATATTACCAGCTTACCAATTTTTTCTTTAAAGTAATGTAGGCAATTAATTCTTCAAGGGCAGCAGGCACTGAATTTGTAGATAAAATACTGAAATGTAAAGTTTGCCAGTAACAGCCTCTTCATTAGTTACACATCTCTTTAATGTAGAATTATTCGGATGAATTTTACTTCTGCAGATATTATCCTTATTGACTGATAGTGGTGGGTTGTAATGACAGATGGTTGAGAGGCCTTTTATTGTTAAAATATTCTGAAGTGGGTAGTTTTGTCATTATTGGTTCATGCATTTTGTTTCATTGCTTACTGGAAAAATGTTCAAAACTACAAATTTAAAACACACTCCAACAAGTGTAAATGTTTCTGTGTGCAACTAGCCATTTTTGTTAATCAAATGGCACACTGTGTTTTAAAATCTGAAAACATGTTAGCAGCATAATTGCCTTTGGTGCAGAAGGCTGTGGATTCTACTCCCACACCATGTAGATGGAGTGCTGGTATTGCATTGCCCATAAGATTGTTGATTATTTGGTGCATTATAAGGGGGATAGGGGTTCTACACTCCTGAGTATGTCCTTTGTATGAGATGCCTAGTGACTATGAACTTGCTGGTTTGTTAGTCATTTCCTATTGCAATATTACCAACTTACCAATTTAATGTAATATAGAGGCAATTAATTCTTCAAGGGCAGTAGACACTGAATTTGTAGATAAAACATTGAAGTTTTGCCTGTAGTAACCTCTTTATTAGTTAGAGATTTCTTTAATGTGAAATTCAGATGATTTTACTTCTGCAGAGATTGTGTGCATGGAGTAATATTGGTGGATTGTAATGACAGAAGTATTGAGTGGTCTTTTATGGCTGAAATTTTCTGAAAAGGGTAGTTATTGGTTCATACATTTTGTTTCATTGCTTATTAAAAGAATGTTTAAAACTACAAATTTAAAACACTTTCTAAAAAGTGGTGCTTTATTATACAAGGAATATAATTCAATGCAATCAGGAAGGTGAATCAAAGAACAAATACACATATGCATGGCCCTAAAAAAATGTGTGCAAGGAGTCTGTTTTGAAAACAGCCCAAAGGTAAACTTAATTCTTCAATGGCCAGATGCATTTTCTATGATTGTGGCTTTTCATGCCGTTTCAATGAATGAGGTTTTTCCATTTCAATGAATGTGAGTTTCAAGGGCAGAGAAGATTACTGCTTATGCTAAGTCTGTTTTCATTTTGAGTCTGTATTGTTTAGCAAATGTCTACCTGTGTTTGTAGTATTTTATTTTAATATCTGTAATCACTGTATAAGTAAATAAGAGAACAGTATGCATGGTAACTGGTGAGAAGTAACCAAATAATGGAACACTGGAATAGCTGAGAAGGGGGCTGCTGCTGGGGGGAGGGTGTTGCTGCAGGAGGGGCTGCCCTGGGGGGGGGGCATTCTATTACCCTGCCTAGGGCCCTATTTGACCATGATCGAGCTCTGGTATTTAAAGTAGAAAATACTATGCAGAGGTAGTTGCAGTTAAAGATACCTTGTAATGTAGTTATTCTTCCTATGCATTTAAATAATTTAAGGAAATGACTGGAGTGGCTTTCTTGGGGAGTGACCCTGTGGGTTTATATTTATGTTTTTCATCTGAGGTGTTCAACAGTATGTATGTGGATGATTTGAAAATGGGTAAATTAATTACATGTGTTACATGTAAAGCATGTCTGAAAAAGAACTTGATTACATTGACCTTTTGGGCACAGGATAATAATATGCTGATAAATACATACAAAATTAAGCATATGAGCTTTGAGAGACATACATTTAAAGCTGAATACTTAATGTAGCACACAATGATTGAAACTGTAGATTAATTTAAGGATCTAGGTATATGGGTAGATCCAGCTTTGAGTTTTTTAAGTTATATCAACCAACTGGTTAATGATAGTTATAGAAATATAGGTTATATAAAAAGGTTTATAAAGTCTAGGAAATTATAAATAATGAAGTCATAGTCTATTAGTTACATTAGACCCAAATGTGAGTATGGAATAACAATATGGAAACTTCATAAGAAAACAAGCATGAGTAAACTGGAAAGAGTAGAGCAGAAATGTACCAAGGCATCCATTGATGTGAACATTTAAGTTATTATGAAAGGCTAAAATATTTGAACTTGTACAGTGTCTCAAATAGATATTTAAGAGTAGATCTTATTCATGTATATAGGGTATTTAGAGGCAACTACCTCTAGGTGTGTATGGGGTTATCAAAAATTAGTAGACAATTGTCAGACAAGCTATGTAGAAGATTCTATAGGAATGAGATGTGTAGTGATTGGTTCTCTAAGATAGTAGCTGATGCATGGAATAGACTACCAAATTAAATTAAAACAAGGCTACGAGGACATTATTGGCCATGTTTGAAATATTTGTACACATGTATGTTTGTATGAATAACATGGAGTAAAGTAGCAATGGATTTTTTCCAGTTTTGAAACTTTGTGTGCTTTGTCTCTGTAGGGCATATTGCAAGGTTTCCTGTGGTCATAAAGTTAACAAGTACTGCAAACAATGGTGTGAAAGATGCACTTATAACTATGTTTTCAAGACATTGGATTTTTGATGTCGTAATATCAGATAATGACCCACAAGGTGCAAGTATGGAACTCAGGAAATCTTCAGAATTATGGGAATTTCAATATCTAATATCTAGCGCTAACTATCCACAGCTAAATATTAAGTTATGAGGACAGTTCATGTTATGAAAAATGTCATACAGAATGCGCAGAGCATTAATAATGTCTGTTATGTAGACCTACACTTAGATTTGTTGGAATATAGGAATATTTATGATACTCTTTTTCCAGCTCAACTATTGTGAACTATAGATTAAAGAGTAGATACTACCTTTTCTTCTTGCCTTTAGTCTGAAAATCAGAATTAATTTCAAAAGTGAGAGAAACAAAAGCAGTCTGATTCAAAACACTACTCTGATTAAAGCACAGGATTCCTGACTTTAGTAAAGGAATGAAAAAGCATAAGGATACGATTCCTGACTTTAGTAAGGGAATGAAAAAGCATAAGGATACGATTCCTGACTTTAGTAAGGGAATGAAAAAGCATAAGGATACGATTCCTGACTTTAGTAAGGGAATGAAAAAGCATAAAGATATTATTCCTCACTTTAGTAAGGGAAAGAAAAAGCGTAAGGATACGATTCTTGACTTTAGTAAGGGAATGAAAAAGCATAAGGATACGATTCCTGACTGCAGTAAGGGAATGAAAAAGCATAAGGATATGATTCCTGACTGAAGTAAGGGAATGAAAAAGCATAAGGATACGATTCCTAACTTTAGTAAGGGAATGAAAAAGCATAAGGATACGATTCTTGACTTTAGTAAGGGAAAGAAAAAGCATAAGGATACGATTCCTGACTGTAGTAAGGGAATGAAAAAGCATAAGGATACGATTCTTGACTTTAGTAAGGGAATGAAAAAGCATAAGGATACGATTCTTGACTTTAGTAAGGGAATGAAAAAGCATAAGGATACGATTCCTGACTTTAGTAAGGGAATGAAAAAGCATAAGGATATGATTCCTGACTTTATTAAGGGAATGAAAAAGCATAAGGATACGATTCCTGACTTTAGTAAGGGAATGAAAAAGCATAAAGATATGATTCCTCACTTTAGTAAGGGAAAGAAAAAGCGTAAGGATACGATTCTTGACTTTAGTAAGGGAATGAAAAAGCATAAGGATACGATTCCTGACTGTAGTAAGGGAATGAAAAAGCATAAGGATATGATTCCTGACTGAAGTAAGGGAATGAAAAAGCATAAGGATACGATTCCTAACTTTAGTAAGGGAATGAAAAAGCCTTTAGTAAGGGAATGAAAAAGCATAAGGATATGATTCCTGACTGTAGTAAGGGAATGAAAAAGCATAAGGATATGATTCCTGACTGTAGTAAGGGAATGAAAACGCATAAGGATACGATTCTTGACTTTAGTAAGGGAATGAAAAAGCATAAGGATACGATTCTTGACTTTAGTAAGGGAATGAAAAGCATAAGGATATGATTCCTCACTTTAGTAAGGGAATGAAAAGCATAAGGATATGATTCCTCACTTTAGTAAGGGAATGAAAAAGCATAAGGATATGATTCCAGACTTTAGTAAGGGAATGAAAAGCATAAGGATATGATTCCTCACTTTAGTAAGGGAATGAAAAAGCATAAGGATATGATTCCTCACTTTAGTAAGGGAATGAAAAAGCATAAGGATATGATTCCAGACTTTAGTAAGGGAATGAAAAAGCATAAGGATACTACAAGGTTCCACAGAGAAACAGTGGGTAAGGGCTATGAAACAATTATTTGGGGATGGTTTGTTGTTTGTGCTGAGGATGAAAAGCTGCTGTGAAGAAATTAGAAGCTCACTTATTCAAAGTGAGTATGCCTCATAATGACTATGTTGAATACAGAGACTGTTTTTTATATCTTAAAACAAACAGGCAGCTAGATAAGTGTCCATAGATATTGAAAAGATGTCTCAAGAGAAATTTCCAGAAGAAGATAAGCAGAAGAGTGCTCATATGTGCCCAGAACATCATAGGCCTGGTCTGATGAGGAGTTATGTGAAACAGTGCTCAGTTCATCATCAGAAGTGCAGATCACAAACTTTCCTAAATATTTTAAGTTTGGAAGTTTACTTACAAAACCACTGTACAAATACCTATTCAAAAAAAACTGCCATGTGTAATATGTGGGAACAATAACTACTTAGCATGATGGATACACTATCCATATTATCTTGACACCTAAATGGCCTTACAGCTATAGACACAAAGTTAAGAGTATTGAATTATATTAAGAAATGCAGAGTGCAAAACGCAATGCTACAGGAGATGTATTTGGAAAGAAATTAATATGTGAATTTGACAAAGAAAATATTTAAAGATAGATATTCAGCAAGATATCAGGGACAAAGAAAAAGGGTTGCAATCAAACTAATTGCTAGAGGAGTCCAGTAGTGATAGAAAAAAAAATGACAATAATGGTAGGTTTGTGGTAGTAAGGGGCTATTAGCAAGGGAAGAGGATTATCCTGGCATGTATTTATATTCCACCAAAACAGCTATCATTTCGCTTAAGAAAATTTTTAGAGAAATACTCATCTTTCAGCTGACAATATTACTTATAGGAAGGAACTGGAACATGATTTGCAATAGTGAGGATGTATAGGTGGACCTAGAAGGGAAAATATAATAAAAAGGGTAGATTTCTGAAGAAATTATGAAAATATTCAGTAGGCAAGATGTGAATTTAGTAGTAGCAACTTGGACAGACTTTACATATTATTCCCCAAGGTACAATTACTGGGATTGACCCGATAGAATGTATATTTCACGGTAACATTTGCATTTAATTGAAAGCTTTGACACACATCCAATAACTATGTCAGGTCATACACCAAGAAAAACTAAGATAAAAATGCAGGAAAATTAAGTCAAAATGAGACACTGGCACCTTCCCACCTACCTGTTAAAAAAGAGAGGAATTTATGGAATAGGTAGTTGAAATTATACAATAGTTATTGGGGAAGATAGAATATCTTCAGAAGTTATAACTAGTGAGTGGGATAAAATGAATAATGGAGTTTAAAACAGGATAGCAATGAAAGAGAAAGAGAAAAAGAAAAAGATGTGGTTAAGAAGTAATAGGAATTAGTTAGAGGGGCTGACAAAGGTTAAAGTGTTACAGAATAAGGGGAATCTCACAGAACAAGAAGAGGGGCAAGTGCAGAGTGCTAAAGAGAAGATAAAAGTGTATCTGGTTAATATGCATATGTTTAGAAAGATTGCTGTTAAAAAAATATTTTTCATAATAACTCCGGAGCACAAACACTTTTAGCACAATAAATTAGGCAGCGGAAAATAGAAAGGACTGTTGCCAAACCTAGGCCCTATAAGAAGAAAAATAACCAGTGATCCTGTAGAAGTTTTAGAGATATTTTGGAAATTTTGTGAAAATTTGTATAAAGCACAGAAATGTGGAAATCAAGAAAAGCACAAATGGAAATATTAATGGAAGACTTAATCATGCCAAGGTTAGAGGCTGATGAGGCTCAACAATTCACTGTTAACAGAGGAGGGATGAGATAAAAATGATGATGTATGTATCAATTTTCAGGAAAGTCTCCAGGAACAAATGGCATTTTTGTGGAAGTCTAGAAGTTAGGAGGGTAGAAAGTGATAAAGATCTGGAAGATTTTCATAGTATTTCAGAAAGAGGAGAAACAACAACATCTTGTAAGAAAGCTGTAGTGGCTATATTACATGTGGGTGGTAAAGATCCATCAGACCCAGCTTCATATAGACCCATTTAGGTTCATAGATTCTTAAGAGGTTACTAGGCTAATGGCCCTAGGGTCTTTACAAGCTTAGCAGTGCAAAAAGCTGTGTACCCTAATTGACAATAGTTAGATGGTCATTGTTAGTACAGCAATTCTGTGATCAGCACCAACTGCCCCTGTCCATGAAGGCCATAGGTGTCACCTCTGGAGTGAATTTATGGTCACCCATCCAGTTGTCAAGGTTGAGCTTGAATAGAGTCATTGGGGTGCTCTGCTTCATGTGAAGTGGGAGCTTATTCCAGAGGATTGGCAATCTCTGAGAGATATAGCTGTCTCTTCAACATGTTTTCTTAATGTACTAAAACAGAAAAAAAAAAACGGCTTCAGAAAGCAACCAGTAGTTTTAAAGTGCATAAAGTGCTTTTCGTTTAATAAAATCAAACTTCTTCAGATGCAAGCATTCAAGGTACAAGTTTCAGTTAAATAAAATACCAGGAAGTGCTTGAGCCTGTCAGCTCACATGCTGTGATGACATCAGCAGCAATAGTTAACCCTTTCTGTTCTACACACTATGAAAAAATACTGTTTAAAACTAAAACAATGCTGACAACCATGAACAAGGAAGATTGAAGCTATGGTTTAAAAGTAAAGTATGCTGATAGGTATACTTTAAACAACAAGAACAAATAAACATATGAAATAATAAGGTTACCTATAAGGAATTACTATTACACTGCTGAAATTCTGCACTACAAACTTTTTTTACACTACAGACTTTTTTTATTTCAACTTATCATACTGGTTCATAGCTAATCACCTAGCCCAGAAAAATAACTCAGCTGGCTGTTCGAGAAATAAATTTAGGCATCATTAACAGTGACTAAAATTACCATACAAGAAATTAACTTGATGTTAGTACATAATTTTAACTAGCTATGATGACCATATTACTAAATCTATAGGATTCATACTATGCTATGCCATTCACTTAATTCAACAATATGGCATTCATTATATAAAAATAATTAAAAAATTTAAAAAATATATATATAAAAAATACACAATATAACTATGACCTTTAAGGAGAATTGAGGCTGAATATTCTGATATCACGTTGAATAACGTAAGTTACTATTAGAGATGAATATTATTCATAATATTAATATAACATTTATATAAAAATTATTTTTGTGTTACATAGCTAGAAGAGTGATTCTGTCATCTAGTTAAACTTTTCAATTTAAGTAGACAGCTAATTGAGCACATGTCATTAATACCCAGGTAGTAGTATGCGTTAAGGTGAATTTGCCAATAAAGTTCAAGTTCTTCAAGTCTTGGGGAGATGGGACCACCCCTAATGTCGTATTTGACTTTGTCAATAATCTTGAACTTAAATTTATGGTTTGGAAATATTCCTATATGTTTAGTCTATGCATTCTCCATTTTCTTTTTATTGATAGCGTACTGGTGTTCGTACACTCGCTCCCAGAGCTTACGCTCAGTCTTGCCTATATAAAATACTGGGCAAGACTGGCACTTTGCTAAATATACTACTAATTTGGTATTACAGTTGTATCTGTCTTTTAATCTAAAGGCATGGTTGTTCACCTCAAATGTGTTTCCTACCTCCATGAATTTACAAAGGTTGCAGGATTCACACTTAAACATCCCTGGATACTTCACCAATTGCAGTCTATTAGATTCCAAGAGGTTCTTGATGTTATACCCTCTCCTATTTATAATTTTGGGTGAAGTACCTAAACTACTGAGTACGGTCGGGTCATGTCTAAGCCATTCCCAGTTTTTTCGGACCAAACTCTGTACAAGATGGCTATCCACATTATAGGTAGTAACTAGGCTCAAGGTGAAATAATGTTCTGTAACTGGACTATCCATATTAAAGTCTAACCCACACTTTTCTTTACATATTGATGCTGGTACCCCACCAAAACTCAAAATCGGGGTGTAAAAGCCCGACCTTCTCTTACTCTGAACCTCCTCTGTAAGTGAGTCTATTAGATTACTGGGGTTTTCTCGAGCTAAAAACATGTTCCTTAGTAATTCACATTCCAACTCAAAGTCTCTATCCAAAGTGATAATTCTAGCCACCTTTACCAGTTGGCCCTTAATGACTGAACGTTTTTGATGGTAAGGGTGGCAGCTGGAATAATGGAGAAATACGTTGGAATAAGTACTGTTCCTGAAAATTCTAGACAAGTATTGGTTTCTCCCCCTATCTTTTCTAAGATTAATATCTAAGTATGCTATTTCATCATTATCAAAAGTGTGAGTGAATTTCAGGAAGGATGTGGTATTATGAATGCTATAGATTTAGTAATATAGTCATCATAGCTAGTTAAAATTATCAAGTTAATTTCTTGTATGGTAATTTTAGTCACTGTTAATGATGCCTAAATTTATTTCTAGAACTGCCAGCTGAGTTATTTTTCTGGGCTAGGCAATTAGCTATGAACCAGTATGAAATGTAGTAAAAAAGGTTTGTAGTGTAAAAAAAGGTTTGTAGTGCAGAATTGCAGCAGTGTAATAGTAATTCCTTATAGGTAACCTTATTATTTCATATGGAAAAGCAAAAAAGTACGCTGGTGTATGATAGCCAAAAGTCCAACCACAGAAATACACAGAGTGTTCACTTAAGAAATCCACAACGCTTGGTAGGCAATGTGGAGATAAATCTTTTATTCGTAGTAAGCGCTTTCGCCCGAAGGCTTCTTCAGACTTTCAAACTTTGGTTTGAAAGTCTGAAGAAGCCTTCAGGCGAAAGCGCTTACTACGAATAAAAGATTTATCTCCACATTGCCTACCAAGCGTGGTGGATTTCTTAAGTGAACACTCTGTGTATTTCTGTGGTTGGACTTTTGGCTATCATACACCAGCATACTTTTTTGCTTTTCCACATTGTTATAGTTTATTCCGCTGGTGTTACGCTCTACCTGCTGGCTGCGTCTATTGGATTTTTTATTATTTCATATGTTTTGTTCTTGTTGTTTAAAGTATACTTATCAGCATACTTTACTTTTAAACCATAGCTTCAATCTTCCTTGTTCATGGTTGTCAGCATTGTTTTAGTTTTAAACAGTATTTTTTCATAGTGTGTAGAACAGGAAGGGTTAACTATTGTTGCTGATGTCATCACAGCATGTGAGCTGACAGGCTCAAGCACTTCCTGGTATTTTATTTAACTGAAACTTGTACCTTGAATGTTTACATCTGAAGAAGTTTGATTTTTATTAAATGAAAAGTGCTTTATGCACTTTAAAACTACTGGTTGCCTTCTGAAGCCATTTTTTTTTTCTATTTTAGTAGTTTATTTTGTGTTTTTTCGGCATGTTTTCTTAATGTCACAGGCTAGGTTGATATCTATGGAACAAGTGACTCTTGTCCCATTTGGTTTGAAGATGTGCAGCATTTCCATTAGGGCAGGGTCACAGACTGCTCTGTAAATCAGACCCAGGTCACTTCTCTGCAGCCTGTATGATACAGAGTACAGTGACAGGGCTTTCAGTTTTTCTATGTAGATCATGTTTTGGAGACCCTGGATTCTCTTGGTTAGAAACCGCTCTGGTCTCTCCAGTTTCTGCAAGTGTCTGGTGAGGTACATACTGTAGGGAGCATTGTACTCAATTAGTGGTCTTATAAGGGTCGAGTACAGTGGAGATATAACCTCCTTGGTTTTGGATGTTATGCCCTTATTTATGAGATATGCAATGTAGAAGGCTTTCCTTACCACTATAGATACATGGTGATCAAAGTTTAGATTGCTATCAACCTGTGTTCCCAGGTCTCGCACCACTGGGTTAGAACTTAGAGGGGTGCTATGTATATCATAATTAGCAGGGGCTACTTATTTGCCAAATCGGACAATGAGGCTTTTTTTTTTTTTGCATTTAATTTTAGTCCATGTTTTTGGCAGCAGTCATTTGTCTGTGCCAGTCCCTTCTGTAGTATGTTAACATTGTTGGGAGATTCTATGACTGCACCCAGATTACAGTCATCTGCAAACCTGGTAAGCCACGGGCCATCTACTTAAACCTGGACTTCAGAGAAATAGATACCAAACATTAGAGGGTCCAGAACAGATCCTTGTGGTACCCCAATGGTAATTGGTATACTGGTGGAGTTGGACTCCCCAACTTTGACAATGTGTATTTTGTCATTGAACCAGTTGGCTACTCATCTAGTAATGTATGGATTTATCATCAGTTAGGAGAGTTTCTGAATAATTTCTGAGTGGGGAATTGGCCTTGGTTAAGTCAAGATAGGCTGTATGTACTGATTTGCCCTCATACAAGACTTTGGTGACATTTTCAAAGAAGTCCACCAGGTTTAATAAGCAAAATCTACCACTGATGAAACCAAACTGGGTTGAATCAAGAGTATGGAAGTCACCTATGTCCTTGTTGCTAAGGTCCATGATGATTCTTTCCATGGTCTTGCAGATAAGGATGGTTAGTCTTATGGGTCGATAGTTCCCAGTGTCAGTTCATGGACCCCCTTTGTGCAAGAGGATTACTGTTGCTGATCTCTACTCTGCTGGAACAAAGCCAATGCTCTGGATATGTTTAAAGAGAGTGCTAAGTTGTTCTGCTAGGTCTTGTTTTAGATTATTTAATATTCAGCCTGGGATGTTATCTGGCCCCATGGAGGTCATGTTTTTAGCCTTGGAGAGTGCCTCTATGACCTTTTCTTTGGAGATACTTGGTAAAGGACTGGTGCCAGGAATGCCTTGGTGATTTACTGGTGGGGATGGGGGGGTGAAGTTATTGCCAAATCTGTCGGCTGAGGGGTTGGCAATTTCCTCAGGTTCAGTCTGGCTGGTACCATTCACTATAAGTTCGGCACACAGCTGGGCATTCCTTTTTAGGTTTTGGATGTTGATGAACACTAGGTCTAGGACATTTGAGCCTCTTGTGGTGGTGCAAACCAACTGTTCCAGGGCATTTGAATTAACAAAGTCAAGGAACCCCACAGAAATTGTGTTTGTGCTCATGTAAGTCATCCAGTCGATGGAAGGATAGTTGAAATCTCCCATGACTAAGGTGTTTGGCTGTATACTGAGTGACTCTAGCATGTCCAGGTAGGCGGTGTGCTTCTCCTGGTTCATGGTGGGGGACCTGTACCTAGCAAGGATGTGGTAGGGTATTTTATCTATAGTTATTTGGACTTGGAGTAGTTCAAGATACTTATACTGTTTTACCAGTCTTGAGGTGTATTTGGATTTAATGAAGATGGATACACCTCCACCTTTGGTACTTTCATGTTCATTTTGGGGTCTGAACATGTGAAAGGCATTGTAACCTTTTATGGGTGCTGTCATCAGCACTGAACCAAGTCGTAGTGACTGCACAGATGTCAACATCTTCCTAGATGAGTAGTGCTTCCATGGAGTGCAGTTTACTGTTTAGGCTCCTAGCATTAAGCAGCATGACCTTGAGTTTGTTGCTAGTGAGTTTCTTTACCTAGGAAGTTTTGTTATTTTGACATTGCCTAAAAAATGCAGTATGGGGGAGGCAAGCATCTTTGCCAGTATCTTAAAGCCTTGAGGTGAAGGCCATCTCTGGCAATTCAACGTGGGCTGTCGAATATGTCTTCCCAGGCTGACAGCTACTGGACCCCCTGTAGTGACACCAGAAGCTAAGCCAATTATTGAAATCATCATTTTTGGTCTGTATTGTGGTATCATCCTAGGTGAAAGTAGAATGCTGCCTAGGGCCAGGGACATGCCTACCTGGGACACATAATCTGAGAGTTCAGTAATGTCTCTCTTCATATCATCCAGAGGGGTATGTCTCAAGTCATTCACTCCGACATGTACTATGACAGAGTCATAACGAGAGTTTTGCTGAATTGACTTGAGTGTGTGCGTGATTTCACAGATCTTGGTACCTGGAAGGCAGCTGACTGTGATCTTCTCCTTGTCCAGCCTGATGAGGGGGACATCTGTGTGTTTCACTATTGAGTCCCTTATGAACAGGACATTAGGTTTTGAGGTATTTTGCCTTAGGGGCTTAATTGTTGAGACGCTGATATGTGTATTGTTATGTGTCATGGTGCTGTTAATATACCAGTATGTGTGGATTGTTTGTATTTAGGAGGTCTCTGGTCTTTTGGTAGGCTCTTACTGAGTACCTCTGCATATGTGGGTTTATGTGTCTTGACCTTATCCTGTAAGAGAGGAGATGTGTGTAAGCTGAAAACCTGTTTGATGCCTCGTTTATTGTTACGTGAGAGAACTGATTCTAGTTTCATGATATAGTTACATTTCTCACATACTGTATTTGTTTGCTTTAGCAGCAAGTGATTATCAGTATACATGAGGCAATTGCTGCATTCCCTTAGGATGCCCTTGTCAATTGGGCTGGTTGGAGCAATGTTGGGAAACTGACTGTCCATAGTAGCAGTTAATTCTTAAGTACTAGTTTGTGAGAGGGAAGCTTAGATCAACTATTGCTCTGAGATTAACAAGGGGACTTATTCTTATAGAAGATCAGGGATGAAAAGTGGGGTGATGCTGTTCATTGCTCAGCTGAGTTGCCTGCCATGCAGCAGGGAAGCCTGGAAGGGTTTCACTGTCTGATATTTAGGGAAAAAAGTGATTTTTGGCATTTGCATCTATACAGGGCACCACTGAACCCTGTTCAGTGGTGCACAGGTATGCCCAAATGCATGGCATATATACAGGCAAATGTAACCAGTTTTAAACTAGTATGCCAATAAGAAATCACAAAATGATTCTTCCTCCAGTAATCCCCAGTTCAGACAAGGCTATATCCACACTCTTCTGCCACAAGGGTGCAGGGGAGCCGTTCTTAATGTAAGATGTCTGAATCTGAGTTCGAGTGTATGAAAAACAGACTAGATTCAGCAAGTTTGGATCTGATCTATGCTAAAAGCAATATTTCAGTGCAAAATAAGTGGAAATAATGAAGCTGGCACAGACAGTGAAAACAGTCAAAAAGGCACAAAAATGAATGCAGCAAAACAGTATAATATAGTTGAAAAGTACAGATAAAACTCAAAATAAACTTAATTTCTTCTTCTTAGCTTTGGATGGCTTGGATTCAAGCAGAAACACTCTAGGCTTCTGGCAAAGTATGCCAAATGCAGAGCAAAAATGGTGCAAATATGAGGCTTATATACAGGTGAATTTAAACATTTTTAAATTAGTCTGCCGATAGGAAATCACACAGCGATCCATCTTCCAGCAGTCCCTAGCTCAGACAAGGCTATATCCACACTCTTCTGCCACAAGGGTGCAGGGGAGCCTTTCTTAATGTAAGATGGCTGAATTTGAGTTCAGGTGTATGAAATACAGACTAAATTCATCAAATCTGGACCTAGTCTATGCTAAAAGTAATATTTCACTGCAAAACAAGTACAGATAATGAAGCAAGCACAGATAGTGAAAACAGTCAAAAAGGCATAAAATAATCCAGCAAAATAGTAGAATACAGTTGAAAAGTGCAGATCAAACTCAAAATAAACTTAATTTCTTGTTCCAAATTTTGGATGGCTTGGATTCAGTCAGAAGCACTGTAGACTTCTGGAAAATGATGCCAAACATGGAGCAGCTGCGGTTAATTTCAATTTTAAACCATGATTGTGAAGTGTGTATGTGTATACTAGCTAAAAGTATGGCAAAGGTGTTGCCAAAATTAATAGTTATTGATCAGTGTCTTTTTTGTGTAGGGGAGGCAAACAATGTTAATCCAGAGGGAAGCAAAATATGAGAAAATACCTCTGTTGGTGGTGGGTTTTGATGCAAAGAAAGCATTTGACAGAGTAAATTGGGATTTTATGAGTACAACAATGTAAACATTTACCTGATACAATAATAAGGTTAATTAGGAGGCTCTATGAAGGATCAGAGGCAAGAATTAAAGTGGCAACGTTCCCATCTGATAAGTTGCATCTGAAGAGAGAAACCAGGCAGGGGTGTCCTCTTTCCTGTTTGTTATTTGCTTTACATTTAGAGCCTTTGGCAAAGAAAATAAGGGACTCAGAAATGCAAGGATGTAATAGGTCTTTATTTTCAGATGATATTTTTTGTACCCGATAAATCCAGAAAAGGACATTGCAGTGTTGTAGAAGATTTTAAGACAGTTTCATGTCTTTTCAGGATATAAAATTAATGAAGATAAAACAAAGGCTATATCCATAAATTATTTTATTTAATTATTTTATTTTACATTTATTTACCAGGAAAGTCCAGCAGAACAAAATGTCCTTTTCCAGTGGAGGCCCAGGGAGTAAAGCTCCACATTTATAAATAACAGTATGATACATATAAAACATACAGATACAAATGTTGATTCAATCTAAGATACAAGCACAAAATGAAAAATACATGTTATACATTTCACTAATGCAATCATAAAGTCTATGTAGGAATAAAAAGAATAGCCGTACTGTGATTGAAGGTAAAAAACCAATCAAGTTAAGTATACCTATGCTAAGTAGGGTATACTATTCAAATACAAAAAATAACTGGTTGTGTTCTTTTAGCTGCTTTAAGACATCTATTTCCTAACCAGGGTTTGTGCAAGAGCAGATCCAGGATTCAGATAAGTGTGATTTGAGAAGTTTTTTTTTTTTAAATTGGAAGTGTTAGTAGTTGTTCTGATATTTAATGGCAGGGAATTCCAAGTTTTGGCTATGCAGTTTGAGTAAAGTGAAACTCCAGCTGCATTGTTAGGTTTAGATATATTTAAGGATTTGTTAGTGGGACACATACTCTATTATTGGAGAAGTGATTTAGTAGATTTTGAAGTACTGGTGTTTTTTCTGGCTGATTTAATATTCAATGGACGAAGATGAGTTGATTATAAGCAAGTAGATTCGGTAGTTTGAGCCAAGATAGTTGTTTTAAAGCCAACCAATGAGATCTGAAATTTCATTCTGTAGCAAACTTTGTGATTTTATTATAGCAAGTTTTGAGTTTTGCTAGGTCAGATTTCTTAATATTTGTGAGAATTTGTGAGGCGTATAGTAGTGAAGAGATAAGATGGGTTCCTGCTATAGTGGCCTTTGAAGATTTGTTTAGAAAGTGCTGATTTCTGTACTGGTTTCCTAGTTTTTTTGTGAACTTTTTTATTGTCTGTGATATGTATATGTTGAATTTTATATTATGAGTAATTTTGTTTGGTAAAAATTGAAATAATTGTATGGTTTGATGATGATATATTGAATGTTTTGTGGGGGTCTGTAGCTCTAGTTGGATAGAAGAGCATGAGTTTTGTTTTGTTAGGGTTAAGTATAAGTTGTGCATTATTTAGCCAATATTCCACTGCACTGAATGACTGCTGGGTGATTTTTTAGAGTTTTTGTAGTGTTGTGGTGGCACAAGTCAGGGTGGAATTGTCCTCATCTTGAACCACGGAGGCAAATGGGGTGGCAGTATGTAGATTGTTAGTAAAGATAATAAAAAGAAGAGGACGGAGAATAGATCTCTGTGGTACTCCCAAGGTTAAAGGCAGTAGTGAAGGGAGATTTTGTTGCCATTTTACAGCTGTCTGCAGTTAGATATTGCTGGAACCAAGTAAGTGCAGAATGGATAAGTTTATATGCTGAGAGTATAGTTAAGAGTTTAGAATGAGAGACAGTATCAAAAGCTTTGGACAGATCAAGAAAGATGGAGGACACTGAATTGTCTTCATTGCGATGGTGGTTAATAATGTTAGTAAAGTTAACAAGGGCAGTGGTGGAACTATGATTAGGACAGAAACCATGCTGAGTGTTAGATAGAAGATTATTGGTTATTAAGTAGTTCAAGATTTGTGAATGGAAGCACCGCTCAAGTGTTTTAGATAATGGTGATAGTATAGTATTGGCCGATAATTTGATAATTCTGTTGAGTTTCCACCTTTAGGTAGAGGGATGATATATGATACTTTTCAAATTTTAGGGACTTGTTACTCTGAAATGGATCAATTTATTAATACAGATACTACATAGGGTATTGCTTCTGCAGCAATTTTTAGATATTCGGCAGGTAGATACAGTAGTCAACAGCAAGTGTAGTAGGTTTAAGCCTTTTGAGATATTTAACTATAGTGTTTATTGGAAAAGGTTGGAAAAAGAAGTAACTGGGATCAAGCATGCGTACCATGTGAGTCTGGGTGGGGGGAAGAGCAATTATTGTTTGTGACAGCTAGTATGGATTCAGTGAGGTATCTGTTAAATTGTGCGGCTATGCTGTCTTTAGAATTAGTGAGTGCTGGGGAGGGAGTACTAGTTTGTCCTGGCTGTAGCAGTTTTTTGATGGCAGTCCAGAACATTTGTAGGTTTCTTTGATTTTTTGATTAGATACTGCTATGGTAATTTATTTTGTCTTGTCCTATATGTTTTTTAGATTTATTTCATAGTTCCAGATATATTTGTTTGTTAGTGATAGTTTTGTTGTTGAACCATTTCTCCCGGGCCTTATCTCTAGTTTTTAACAGAGACCTTCTTTGTTTGGTTAGCCAGGGGGGCACAATTGGAGTTTATCCTTATTGTTCTTGGTGGGGGGCAAGATGTATAGGATACTGAGGAAGGTTGAGGTAAAGTATTCAACTGCAGTATTTAAAGGGAGATTTTGAGTGGTGCCCAGTTGCATTTTTTAAACTAATTGTGATGTCTTGGGGATACAATTTTTCTTATCTTGGATTTGGTGGTAGGTGGTAAGTTTTTATGGATTTATTTGGTGTCAGAGAATGTAAACTGGACTATTGTCTTTGAAGCTGTGTGGGAGACAGTCAGATTACAGGGATAAATTTGACCTGTTTGTAAGGGTCCAGTCCAGGACTGAATATTTGTTTGATGTTTTGTCTACTCTAGTACAAGTTTAGATTGTTTGTGAGAAACTGTGTAGGTTAAGGTGGTCAGTGGGATTTTGAGAACTACAGCTGAACTAGTCCACATTAAAGTCAATAATTATAATTGTTTCCTGAGGAAGGAATGTTGCTGTCCAATTTAGGATGTGTTCTAGAGTAATCGGATTGTTCTCAGGTGGGATGTAGGGTTCATTGTTAGGTACTAGGCTATTGGCCCTAGGGCCTATATAAGCCTAGCCAATTGGTACCCTGGCTTTTGCCACCCAAGAAAATTATTTTCCTGTGCCCCTGGCAAGCAGAGCCACAGATGTGATCCCGGGGTGAATTTCCTATCTCCCATCCAGTCACCAAGATTTTTCTTGAAGAGTGCTAATAAGGAGATTTGTTTGATATAGATAGGTAGTTTGTTCCAGAGTATGGGAAGTCTCTGGGACAGGAATCTATCCCTCCAGCATGTTCTGTTTATTGTGGTGACAATGTTTAGGTCCCCAGAGCATGTAGCTCGGAGGGATTGGGTTTTTTTTAAATGGAGCATGTCCAACAGCTCTGGGTTTGACATAGCTTTGCATGTTAGGCAGAGATCACCTCTGAGTAGGCGATATGCGACAGAGTAAAGCTGGAGTTTTTTGAGATGATCTGCATAGGGCATCTGTTTGAGGCTGGTAATCCTCTATGTGAGGTATTTATGCGGCCTTTCCAGTTGTTGTAGATGTCTTGTGAGGTACATACTAAAAGGGGCGTTGTACTCTATAATGGGTCTAACGAGTAATGAGAAGAGGGGAACAATGACCTCTTTTTTCCTGGATGAGAAACCTTTTGTGATGAGGTGTGCCACGTAGAAGGATTTCCTGATTACTGTGGCAATGTGATTATCAAAGGACAGACTACTGTCCACCTGTGTCCCAAGGTCTCTTATCACACTTTTGATGTTAAGTAGACTACTGCCTATGTGGTAGTTCACGGGTACAAAGTTTTTATCAAAAAGGATGACAATGCACTTTTTGGCATTGATCTTGAGGCCATGGCTTTGACACCAGGCATCTGTCTCAGTGAGGCTCTTTTGTAGGATGTTCACATCATTAGGAGTATTGATTATGACTCCTAGTTTGCAGTCATCTGCGAACTTTGTTAGCCAAAGACCTTCTGTGTTAGCCTGTACTTCAGAGAAGTAGATACCAAACAGGAAAGGATTTAGGACTGAACTCTGTGGTACTCCACTTGTCACTGGTCTGAAATTGAATTTAGAGTATGCTACTTTCACAGTGTGGGTTCTGTCAGTGAGCCAGTTGGCAACCCATCTTGTGACATAGGGATTTATACCTAGTTTAGTGAGTTTATCTATAATTCCAGAGTGGGGGATGGTGTCAAAAGCCTTGGCGAGATCTAGATAGGCTGCGTGGGCCTCCTTACCCTCATCAACGGCTTTGGTGACCACTTCAAAGAAGTCTATCAGGTGTAGGAGACATGATCTGCCTTTTACAAACCAGAACTGGGTAGGGTCCAGAGTTGGGAGATTACCAATGTCATTGTTTATAAGTTCCATGATGATGCATTCCATAGACGTGCAGACCAGGCTTGTCAGGCTAATGGGGCAGTAGTTCCCGGGGTCCATGTTTACTCCCCCTTTGTGGAGTGGAATAACCGTTGCTGTGCACCATTCAGTTGGCACAAAGCCTGAGGTGAGGCTATGATTGAACATGGTACTTTGGTGGGGTGCCAGTTCGTTCTGCAGTTCATGTAGAACGCAGCCTGGGATGCTGTCAGGCCCCATGGATGCTGTGTTCTTGGCTTTGGAGAGTGTGTTTTTTACCTGTGCAGCCATGATTACAGGAACTTTGCATTCTTCCGGTATAAAGATGGGCCCTTTAGGGGGTGAGAGAGGGGTAAAGTTAGCACTGAACCTATCCGCCAGGATGTTGGCAATATCAGTTGTTCTGTATATTTAGTGCCATTGTGCTGTAACTCAGAGCAGATCTGAGTGTTGCCATTGAGATTCTTGACATAGCTATAGAATGCTTTGTGGTTGTCTTTAGAATCAGTGGTGATTTTGTTTTCGTAACTAGCTTTGCAAGATTTTATGAAGGATCTCAGCTTCTTACTGAGGCTGACCACGGAGTTCCTCCAATCATGGGATTTTACTCTTTTTTGCAACAGTTTCTTTCTTCTGTTGTAGAGTTTGTTTATGGCAGCGGACCACCAAATTGGCTTCCTTTTTTGGAGGATAGCGTCTTGGTTTTGTTACGGATTGCACGATCCATGCACTCGTGTAAGTGCTTATAAAGTGCATTTGTATAGGATTCAGCAGTCGTACCTCTATTGTCCGTCAGCATGGGTGTCGTGAAGTTTGCCACTTATGTCTTAAGAAGCGTGAAGTTGGCTTTGGAGAAATTTATTGCTGTGGTTTCCCTAATAGGGGGGTGGGGGTGGGATGTGGATGTCTAGGGTGATTAGATTGTGGTTGGATCTGATCAATGAGGAATTGACCTCTGGTGTGGAACACTGGTTGCCCATGTTAATAATGACCAGGTCTAGGATATTGCTGCTCCTGGTGAGGGTGTGGATAAGTTGATCCAAGGCTTTGGAATTTATGAATTCCAGAAAATGTTGAGCACAAGAGTTGGTACATGAGTAGGTTTCCCAGTTAATGGTGGGGTAGTTGAAATCACCCATTATTAGGGTGTTAGGTTGTACCCTAATATTTTCCAGTGTAGCAAGAAATGAAGAGTGGGAATCCTGGGGCATGGTGGGGGATCTGTATCAAGTTACAATTTGGATTGCGGTCTTGCCCAGAGTTAGTTGCACTTGGATAATCTCGGATGCATTATGCTGAGCAACTAGCCTGGAGGTGTGGATATCCTTAATGAATATGGACACGCCTCTGCCTTTAGTGTTTCGGTCCAGGTTAGGTGGCCGAAAGGTGTGGTATGAATTCTAGCCTGGTAATGCAGGGGTGCTCTCTGGAGCCTTGAACCCGGTCACTGTCACTGCACAGATGTCGATGTTCTCCATTTTAAGGAGTGCCTCGAGTGAGTGCATTTTGAGGTTTAGACTTCTAGCATTAAATAGCATTACCCTCAAATTTTGCTTACTTGTACCTGTTACGATGGTGAACTTTTGATTTGAATCTTGTCTAAAAAAGGCACTATAGGGGTGGCAAGAGCCTTAGCCAGTATCCGGAATCCCAAGGGCAACAGATGCAGGCCATCTCTAGCAAAGCATCGTAGTTTGTCGATCATGTCATCCCAGGCAGACAGATACTGGATCCCCTTAGAATGACACCAGAAGCTTAGCCAATTGTTGAAGTCAATCATTTTGTCCTTGTACTGTACTATCATTCTGGGTGATGGCAAGATACTACTCAGGGCTAGGGTCATACCTGCCTGGGCTACAAAATCAGATAGCTCCTCCATGTCTCTTTTCATGTAGTCCAGGGAGGTACGTCTCAGATCATTCACACCAACATGGACAATGACAGAGTCATATTTGTACTTGTTGTGGAGTGACCTGAGTGTGTGCATTATGTGGTGGAACCTAGCACCTGACAGGCAGCTGACAGTAACTTTCTCCTTGTCTAACCTGGTGAGTGGAACATCAGTGTACCTGACTATAGAGTCACCTATGACTAGAGTGTTGGGTACGTTGTTATGCCTTATGGGCTGTGGTTGAGTAGCACACTGGGTTTGTGGGCTATGTGTCATTTGGGTTGTGTTGGGGGGTGGAGGTTGCTTGCGTTTCTGCTTTGGAGGTCCCTGTTGCTTGGGTAGATTTTTAATGAGAGCCTCCATGAATGTAGGTGTGTGTTTTGTGTTTCTATGTGTGTGTTTTGATGGTGTAGATTTTGAGGGACTATGTGATGAGTGTGGTGTGGTGCAAGTGTTTACCTTCTCCTCTTGACTGTCTAGTCCAGTCTTGGGTAAAGAGAGCTTTGCTTCCAGTTTGGCTATATAAGTGCATCTCTCACAGGTTGTAGTGTTGGGTGGTAAGAGGAGAGGGTTGTCTGTGTACATGAGGCAATTGCTGCATTACCCTAAGATACCCAGATTCATCAGGTAGACAGGAGAAAACACCAGGAGCTGACCCTTAGACATGCCTGGATAGGTGCTTATTTATTAAGTACTAAAAACTGTTTTCCTCTAGACAAGTGAGGAAAGTTGAGTGCTGTAGTAATTTGTAGCTTATTTAGTGCTTACAATGAGTTCTGAACAAGTGCTGAGCTCAAATGAACAGATTTGAGTGCTGAAACTAGAAAACTGGCTAGTTCTAAGAAATAAAGTTAAGCTAGAAGGTTTCCCTCCAACACAGAAAGGCTTGGGGGCTCAGAAGCTTACAAACAGTCCTGGATGCAACAAATCTGTATCTGGACTATATGACTTACAGGAAAGGGAGGAAACAAGCTTAGAAATGTTTTTCTTTTTTGTGGAAAGGGGAAAGGAGGAGCAGAAACTAACTGGGTTGGCCTTCTCAAATGTTCTACCTGGATTAGGTAGAATGAGGTAATGACACTGGACTGGGAGGAGTGTCCCAGATCAAATTTGCAGTAAGGTCAGGCAACAGCAAAGCCACCAAATAGTACAAACAAACCCAACCAGATGCTTAACAATTGTAGAAAAATTCTAGTTAATACCTCACACACAGTGAAACTAGCTAGAAAAGTATATGCAGACAATAAAAGAGCTATAAATAACTTGCAAAAATAAGCAAAAAACAGGATACTTAATGTTATATATCACAGATTAGTTGGCCCAGAGGGGTCTATATGACTACACCGAAAGATCAGAACAGCGAATGTATGTACATCAACACATTTACATCGATGTACATACTGAGCGAAACACCTAAACAGTGAAAACCGGAACGTGTTTCATGATCATAATACGCCACGCAGGTAAGTAAATTCTAAACTAAAATATTACATTAATCAGCTTTTGCAGGGGGGCAAGCCCCCCTGCACCCCCCATGTGGAGGGCTTTGCCCCCACACCCCCTACTTAAATATACCAACTCCGAGACCGCACTACAGTGGGGAAAAGGATATATTTCCTTATCCCCACCATTGTGCTGCTAGCTATGGAACACGTTCGGCATTCCGGTTTTCACTGTTTAGGTGTTTCACTCTGTATGTACATCGACGTAAATTTGTCAATGTACATACATTCACTGTTCTGATCTTTCAGTGTACTCATATAGAACTGGCTCAGAGCCCTTCCTCCGATTATCTCAGTGTGAAATGCTATGTTCAGATGTTTCTTTGAATTAATTGTTAGTTTAGTAAACAGATTTTGGTGTTGTTAAAGTTTGGGATGGTTAAGTCTAAAGTTTCTAAAGTGAGATTGTTTTTGTATAGAAAGGTGATACCACCACCTCTTTTCTGTTGTCTATATAGCTTATGTATATTGTATCCTGGGGGGATGTACCTCATTGTGATGTCTGGTTTTTGCCAGGTTTCTGTTATAAGGGCTATATCTGAAGTATATAAAGCAAGGGTTGCATGCAAATCTTGAATTTTGTTCATGACGCTTCTGGCATTTATATTAAGTTGTAGTAAGTCAGTACCTTTTCTGGGGGAGTTAATAGTTGTTTGGGCTTGGTTGGGGTGTGAAGATTTAGATGGGGTGGATTGGTTTGTGGTCCAGGGTTGGGATGAATATCCCCACTAAGTATGAGCTGTAATGCAATGTGAACTATAAATTTTAAGTATTTTGATATAAGCTTGTCATATTTCTTTGTAACATTAAGATACGATTGTTGTGTGAGTAAAGTAAATGGTACATGGTTTATGTTTGTGGGATTATAGATAGTTGATGCTATTATTAATTTTGTATGCTTTAATTGTAGTGGATCTGGGAAGGGGGTAGTGTATGTAGATTGTGTGTTAAGTTTTGTGTGATAAGAGGTTATGTGAGCCTTAATGGATAGAAATAGCAGGATTAATGAATATAAAGTTAGCATATTGCTTACTACTTGTGTTTCTGATCTGTCTAAATTAAAGTAATAATGTTATGGGTTGGTGTGAAGTAACTGAAAACACTGTCATCTGTGTTAGCATGTCTGGCAGGAAACTTGTACATTTCCTCAGATTAAATTGCATTGCATGACAGCATGCCTAATTGTGAAAATGTAAATAAGTTCTGAAATGTTGAGTATTTTCCTGTTTAAAATGAATGTTTAAAGAATCTATCACTGCTCTAATGTAGTTATAACTGCGCATGTTTGAGAGGGACATTCTAAAGTACAAATTGTGGAGAATCAGCTGAGCAGTGAGTGATGTCATTGGAATCTCTCTGGTTACTAGAAGATTGTTTAAACAGTTGATTGACAGAAAAATATATATGTTTTAAACAGCTGACTATTATATTTTGAAATTGGACAGTTGAGACAGCAGTTTGTCAAGTACAGAGCAGTTTATCAAGTACTGAGCAGTCAGTAGACACCATGAAAAGAGAAATCACTAAAGAAACTGTAAGCTTGCTTTGGCCTTGCTATTATATCTCAGAGTAGATCAGGAAAGTTTTATTATTAAGATAGTTTTTCTTGAATAATGGACCCCTATGCTGCAGTTTGATTTACATTTCTGTTGATTTAATTCTAATGCTTATTGAGAGTTATTGATTTTCAGTTTTGTAATCATTTTTGCTTATTATTAAATGTTTTCATCACTTTACATTGTGGCTGAAAACCAATGTTTTTCTTTAGAGATTAGAAAGTGCTTCTTCTTGTTTGCTACGCCCCAGGTCACCCCAAAAGCCTGGATGTTCTGGTAATAGCTATCATTTATTTTGATAATTAATTTTCATAACTGGACATCCCTTTAGACAGGCATGAAGACCCTCTGATTGGTGGCAGCATTACTATATTATTTTGGAAGAGGGACACAGCTGGAAATCTGTATCAGGCTTTCCCAGAAGTGTTTGGATGTGTGAGATTTAAATTTACTTTGAGTCTGAGTTTATCAGAGGTCTTAAACTGGGACACTTTGCTCTGAAGTGTGTAATAAGAAAATACATTTGAGTGGACAGAGGTATATAGTCCAGTCCTAGGAAATAGAGCATGCCCCTTTTGTGCTCTTAGGGGAAAATTGTGAAATATTACTTCTGTTTAAGTGACAATCTCATATTGGAGTCAGTAGTGATGACTGGAGCTCCTTAGTTACTGACCCAGGATAGTAAGGAACGTCATTTAATTTTTGGCAGTCTGATGTGATATAGCCAGATGTCACAATAGGTAGGAATAATTGTTAGTTATAACTGAGTTTTGATATGTGGAGGATTTAAAACTGGTACAGTGGTAGCATTGTTACCTCACAGCAAGAGGTTCTCCCGTTTGATTTTCGGCGTGGCTTCGGAGTGCCTTCTGTGTGGAGTCTGCATGTCCTCCCTGCAGTTGGGTAGCATTCGAAAGACATGTGTGCGTAAATGGGTGTGCCTTCGTTGAAGGTTGGGCGTCGAGCTGGCACCTCGGTGTTTCGTAAAAATTTACTGCCAATCATTAGCGGGCCAGAGTTCCACTGTGGCGACCCCTTACTGGGAAAAAGCCGAAAGACAAACCACAACTATTTTTTGTCTTGTTATGACTTATTACATTAAAAGATGTAAGTAGCAGGTAGTTAATTAATAGGTGTGTGATATATGGGAGTTAGTACAATACAATGTAAATGGATAATTGGAATATGGATTTTCTTTGTTGTGATTGAATTGCTTTATTTACGGAGATTTGCCTATTTGGAAATAAGTTTAGGCATAGTGGGGATGTGAGGAAAATAGATGTAGGGTAGGAGAGTGGAGAGAGCCCAAGCGAAGCGAGGGCAAACAAAGTAGGTAGAGCCAGTCTGTGTGCTTGGGACCAGAAAAAAAAACAATCAACAAAATGGTCTGGGTTGAAGGTAGGTAGGAAGTTAAAGGAACTGTAGTCCCTTGGTCATTTTTAGTTTTAAAGCACATAATTTTTATTTATTTGTAAACATGACTCTGGGGAAATTATAACATACTGCAGTAAGAAACAAAGCAGCTACAAGGTAATTTTTCTTAATATTATACACTAGCAACAGCTATAAGGAGAAAAAGAGAAAATCTACAGCTCTAGGTAATTAAGCTTACTATTTTGCCCAACAACATCTAAGGGGAGGAAAATACAGCTATAGGTAATTTTGCTTAATATTTTACCGAAACAACAACTAAGGGGAGAAAAATACACTTAGAGTTTATTTATCAGATTTAGGGGGCGGTAGATAAAAGCGATGCTGCTTCAATATTATCCCTGGTGGTGTGCTCTCCAAATACTCTAATAACAAGACAGTTAATCAGAGTCCTGACTGTGACTTACATTGATATTTTGGTGCTGTAAGTTTCTTTCTTACCGCACGTTTAGGTCCCGGTCTCTTGAGTGAGTTCACCGATTCCATTTAAAAGAAATTGCAGCTAAAATACAGGATATTTTTCAGGGATAGTTGCTAGAGTTAGTGTACTGTGAAGAAAAGGTATGAAATGAATATGTTTGCTGATACTTATACTAGTAGAGCACTATTTAAACAAAAAACTCTCCTCACTTACTCTAAGCATCTCCTGTGGCAGCTCTGGCATAATACATTTTACTTATGTAAACTTTAGCAGTATTTAAGTAAAAGGAACAACCAAGACTTGCAGTAAAATAGTGAGATATGCATAGAGATACAATTAGGAAACATAATACTTTATACAATTCTTATGGTAGCTATGGCACAGTACATTAGACTTATGGAAATGCTGTTAGTATTACATAAAGGAACAATCAAAGAGAAAAAAACCTTGCAGAAAAATAAAGTGAATTTAAGCATATAGATTCAATTTAAAAGCTGTAACTCAGCCCTGTAGGATGCTAATAGCAGTCCCGTTTGGTTAAGATAATCATGTGAACAACACTACAATCTGTAAACAGGTAAAACAATGTTAAGTATCTCAAAGGGGCTTGTACATTATAAATATAAAACCTAGCCTTAGAGGTAATTACTAAAACTTGTGCATAGTCATTATAGTAGCATAGTGAGTTATAACATTAATGTTTCAGAGAATGCCTGTTAATAAGCATGATAACGGTATACAGTCAATATACACAGATATGTATCATTACTCCTTATGTCAATAAAAATTGGAAATATTTATTTATTTTTATTTATTTATTTATTTAACATTTGTTTACCAGGAAAGTCTAACTTGGAATGAAGCCAATTTTCACCAGAGGCCCGGGGTGAAACACTCCAGATGCATGTCTTTCAAAGAATAAATATGAAAGAATAACAGATATAAAATGCTATCAATATTCTAAATCCTGCATTTAAGTAGCATGCCATTAAGGAGCACTGAGAAAATAGCAAGGTTAATTACATGAGAAGCACACAGAAACAGCTATGAGATGAGCAGTATCTGATTTATTTTTTGTTAAAAATGGTGCCCGATCTTTAGCAGGTTTAAATAAAGTAACTAGGCACCTTACGGGGAGGGTGAAAGGATTAACTCATTGGTCAGGTGAGAACCGGTTCTTACAGGGAATGAGTGAGACAGTCAATGTGCTTGGGACCAGAAAAAACAATCAATAAAATGGTCTTGGTTGAAGATAGGTAAGAAATTAAAGGAACTGTATTCCCTTGGTAATTTTTAATATTAAAGCAAGTAGTTTTTTATTTATTTGTAAACACCACTCTGGGCAAATTATAACATACTGCAGTGATCACAAAACAGCTATAGGGTAATTTTTTTCTTAATATTGTACACTAGCAACAGCTAAAAAGAGAAAATCTACAGCTCTAGGTAATTAAGTTTACTATTTTGCCCAGCAACAACTAAGGGAAGAAAAAAGTATAGCTGTAGGTAATTGTACTTAGTGTTTTACCCAAATACAACTAAAGGCAGAAAAATACACATAAGAGTTTATTTGTCAGATTTGGGGGGGGGGGTGGTGGTAGATAAAACAGATGCTGTGTGAATATCGTCCCTGGTGGTGTGCTCTTCAAATACCCTAAAAACAAGACAGTTAAATAATCAGAGTCCCAAGTGTGACCTACGTTGATTGTTTGATGCTGTAAGTTTCTTTCTTCCAGCACTTTATGGTTCCTGGTTGCTTGAGCGAGTTCACTAAGCTCAATGAAAAGAAATTGCAGCTGAAATACTGGATATGTTCAGGGATCGTTGCTAGAGTTAGTGTGATTTTTTGATGCTGTAAGTTTCATTCTTCCCCCACTTTACAGTTCCCCACACACATGCATGTATGCACACACAAATTGATTCGGCAATACCATCTGTTAAATGTGTTTGGACAGATATATGCCAAAGGGGACATTGTACTTAATAATCATTAGAGTGCTAGGACAGACTAAGTGTTACCTCATCTTGGAAAGGAACATTAGTCACTTTCAGATTTGAATTTGCAAGTCTTTTTTTTACCCCTTCGCAGCTGACTATCAACTATCACCAGCTCCACTCCTCATTCACTGGGTGTATAGGACCTACCTTAGTCTCCCCCTGGGTTCAACCCAAGCCATGTTCATGAACAGTGAGAAGATCAAGGATGCTGGTGTGGTATCACACTTCTGTCAGGGAGTGTGTGCTAACCCCTGCCATCCCATAGCACTCTTGTGAGCTCTGCAATTGCTGCCTTTGGGAGGTGCATATTCGCTTTCATTCATGCATGACCTCCCAACCAAGACATATATTTCTTGCAGCATGGAGCCTGCCAGGCTCTTAATGCTGCTATTTCATCAAGCTTAGGCAGTATCTCTTACAACATGATGTGTGAGCCAATATCAGCCACTTACATCCTCTCCCCATCCAACTTCTCCAGTACCTGTGCCAGTAAGTTGTCTAGGGTGTGGTGTCTTTGTGCCAAGGGCCTGTGGCACTAGTCTTTCTTCATCACTGACACATTAGAGTTTTTCATTAATTTCTTTCTGTTTCAGGCATAATTATGTCTCTGATAATCTGTACATTTCACTTTCACCTTAAGCCTGAGACAATAAGATGTTTATCTTGCCTTTGGAAAACTAAGCATTGCATTGCAATACAAGCTTTGTGACAGAGTCCTTCTCTGTGCCTTTATATTCCTCAAATACTTTTCACATTACTGCAGTAAGTGCAGTAGCATTCCCTGTTTGTCAATCAACATTTCTTGTAGATCTGACATAGATTTTAGGTTGTACCAATTTAGCCTGATGATATACAAGCATTCTCTTTTAAACAATGCTGGACTACCTTCTTGAAAAACATACGGTTTTACTTGCCTATTATATGCATATTGTACTTACACTGTGCTATTTGACAATTTCCTTTCCTAACTAGTATGTGTTTAACAGCATAATCACAGTTTTCAGGTTCACCTCTTTAACAAATTGTCATACCTGATTTATAAATTAAGAGACTACAAATACTGTTTTAAACTTAGTCTGTCCACGTTTACCTTCTGTTGTTTTGAGTTCTGACCAAACTATTTCTAAACTGAGCTTGTCTACATTATTAATTCATAGACCAGCAATCACATGACTTTCCATATAGTTATTGTTTTCTGATGCATTTTACAATTTTTGCTTTTTACCTTTAATATCTGTAGTTCTTTTCTTTAATAGTGGTATTAGCATAAACAGCTTTTTAAAATATATTCTCTTTTAGAGTGGGTAACAAATCTCATTCTTAAAACAAATTGTTCTCCAGAATTATGTAGCTTTCTTTTTGATTTGTAATATTTTCAAAGGCAGTAGGCAGTCTGACTTGGCTTTGATTCAGTTTTTAGAAATCAGCTTGACCCCATTTCTTTGAGCTGCTGTAGATGTTCTTCGGATGAGATGTTAATCCTCCTTTAGATTAGATGTTAAAATCGCATTGTATCTGTATGAGCTCATTGCATCACATGTAGAAAATAAAGTTCTCATGATACTCATTGATGAAATGTACAGGTGCAAAAATTTCCTTAAACATAATACTTAGAAATAAAACAAAATTTAACATGTGTGAGGAATATGTCAGTTAATCCAGCTCTCACAGTATCAACAATTATTAGATATGAACTTAACCATATGCTCCCATATTAATAAATCATTCACTGTAAACTAGCAAAAGTACTTTTAGTATTCTATTTAACTTTTACATGCTAGTCCTTTTTCTTTATTTCATAGTTGTCTAATGTTCTTTATAATTAAAATAATTTCCTTAAGATAAAAGTGATCCAGATAAAATCGTGATAACTATAGTAAAAAATATTAATCTCATGTTTTACTTATCAGTAACTCAGGAACCAAATCCTCATCTGTAAAAGTACAACCTTTAATGCCATGCTCCTACTCTACACTAGACAAAACCTTATTAACATAACTAAATTCAATAAGAAATGGTAATCTCTTTCAAACAACCCACCACATTATTTCTGCAAGCATGGCCTTTTAGTTTTCGGTATATCATTATGTCTTAGTCAGCTAGCACAGTAACGTAAGTATTGATGGAATTATGTTTTGTGATACACATGGAAGGTAAAACTGGTGTGGATTTGGAGTTTTATGTGTGTGTGAGTGCGTGTGTGCATGTGTGTGTTTGTGTGTGTGTGTGTGTGTGTGTGTGTGTGTGTGTGTGTGTGTGTGTGTGTGGATATGCGTGTGTTTGTGTATGTGTGTATGTCTAAATGCGCAGTATTTACTAATTACAGGTTTGCTGCAGCAAGGGTCTTTCACGTCTTCCTTAAGGTGCAGCAACCTTAAAGTTGCTTTGATTATGGTCGGGTGCAGAAGCTGTAGCCCCTACGTTTTCAAGGGATTTTATTGCTCCTTGCAGCTGATCATTAGCTGCTTCCACAGCCACTCCTAATTTACTTGGTCTACTGAACCTTCTTGTTCTCCCTGGACTGACTGATGAGAAGAAAAAAGATTCCTGGAGCAGTGTCACTTTGCTGCTGAGGGTACTTTCAGCTCTGCTTTAAGGCCTGCCTCTCACCACTACACACTCTTGTGCCAATCCAAGGCATGACATGCGTTGGGCTTGCAACATATCTTACATGTCTCTGCTTGCACCTCAGCCAAAGCTCCACCCACCCATGTAAACAACACTCTCCACATGCTACTGACATCTTCCATGGATCAACCACAGTGAATTACCTGAGTGCACAGTCCAACAACAGGATAGGCACAGCTATCCTTCCCAGCTTGCCAGCCAGCGCCAGAACTGCTAAAAGAACTCGGGTCGCCTATATGCCACTGACAAGGCTTTTACAAATTTAAGTTTGAGGAAGCAATCTTGTTTTTAGGAAGGCTGTGTTTGTGCTTTATGTTAAAGTTTCATTAAGCTGGGTTCAGTGAAGTCATACGTATTAATGTGATTATATTTCCATCAACCTGATAGTCTTCCTTTTTTATGTAACAACATCATTCACAAATGTATGCAACAAGAGGTATTTCACAGCACTATCTCTTTCTTTCTCCATCTGGCTGCTTAAATTTTTTATGTTTCTAAACTGTGATTCCCTGAATGGTAAATTGCAAAATAGTAGTGCATAATAGTTATTTAATTGCCAAATAGTCATAACTGATTGCTATTTGCCAAACATGCATTTGCTCAAAGGATGAAGTATATAAATGGCTAGTAGTCAAATGAGATTTGCTTTAAAAAACATAATTTCCATATTGTTATACTTTGCATTTGTCTACCTGGTAACTGTTTGGAAACAGCTACTTAATTTGGAATTGCCTTCACAAATGAAATCTTTCTCTCTGTTCAAGGTTACTGTGATCATGGGGTAAAATATGTACAGCTTTCATTGATGGAGGGTTAACCCTTCCTGAACTATGCAGTGAAATTATTATTATTTTAACATTGTTTCAGCTTGTTTCCTGATTGTCTCCTGTCAAGTGGTACTACCTTTGAATTTCTTGCTTCACGAAGAATAATTTGATGCTTTGCATTTTGGAGATCACACCAGAACCATTTGTTCCCAAGTCACGAGTAAATCTGATTTTATATGACATAACATTCTTTGCCCGCATATTCTTTCTTTTGAATAATTTAGAAGCATACTTAGTTTATCATTTTAACTTGGTTCCTAAAAGTTTTCCAGTCTGTTCAGATCTCCTCATAAATACAGTTATTACATTTCCTCACCTTTACCCGCTTTACTAGTTTTCCATTTCATCTCAAACACATATGTTGAACAATAGCTATAAATGGGACCAGTTTTACATACAGTGCACATTGTTATAGGATTTTGATTTGAACGCCACTATCCTTTAATATTTAGTACTCACTATTCTAGTGCCATTATTTTAGGAAGCCGGTGTGTGCAAGTTATTTATAAAACAAAGGCATTAAATATATAATCACAATTATCATATTTTTCTTAGACTATTGTCATACTTTCCATTTTGTTAATCAGCCTTAGCCTTGTTATAACATCTTCTTTCATTCTTTTTCTTCTGTCACTCTTGTATCTGTATCAAGACTCAATATTTATCCTGTTTGTTTTTTTTTCAGTCATCATAGCAATCATCTGTGTAAAATTACACCATAGAATTTAAAGCAGGTAGTGTGAACTTTTACCCTTACTAATTTTTGGCATAATCTCCCAAGAAAATGCCTCAGTGCACCCCTATATAAATTATTTCTTTTAGGCATAACTGTATTTCATTTACAAAATGCATAGCTTTTGCATTTCCTGTCTGTAGAGCATTTACCTCTTTAGCTCTTGTAGGCTCCATTTAATACCTTTAAACGTATTGCCCCTTTGTGTACTTGACTTTTATTATTTTTAACAGAAACTGTTATTGTTTTGATGATCTCCACAGTTACTTCATTCCTTCATACTTTATTATATACATTCACTAGTAAAGCACTAAAATGCATATTGCTATTTGTAAAGCTCAGTACACATAATGCAAGTCCGGTAAGCGCTGTGTAACTCTAGTATCATTCAGGGATGCCTAGGGTTGCTTCTTACTGTGTAAACGTAATTCATTCTGTGCAAGTCTGGTACATAGTGTGTTATTTTGGCAGAGTGTGAGATTCATAAAGTTTTGTAAACCATCTGGAACAAAGTGTATAAATCTGATATGCAGAGTAGAACTCAAAATGTTTAATAAATAGTTTGTAAGTTTAGTACATAGATGTAATTTTAATTCAGCAGAGGGTTTCTCAGACAAAGTACTTATGCACAGAAGAAAATTCTGAGATAACTTCCATAATTTGAAAAAAACATAGTATGTAAGACATCTTGTGCTCAGCGCTGACAAATACACGATTCACAAAATAATATTATATGTACTTAGGACATCATGTAGCAAAATGGATGCTGTCCTGAACAGCAGCTAAGTTCACAGATCATTTCAGTGTGCAGTGCATGTAAAGGTATGGTGCTCATGAGTGACAACAGCTGGAGGAAGTGACATGGGGGTATTAGGAGCTATGCAGCTGGAGATAGAAGAGGAGGTAATTTGTGAAGAGATTGTTTATTTCATGGGCACACTGCAATGCAGGCAGTGAGCCCACATATTGCCTATGGACAGTCAAGGAGGGATGGAGAGAGGAGTTTACATTATTTAAAAGATACACAGTATCACAGACAGTGTACCTGGGTTATAAATAGCCCAGGTGCTTAGTAAGAGTAGGCACTGAAATATGTTAGTAATGCCAGGTGTGACCTGGAAACATTATCTTGGACTGACTTGCTCAGTATTACTCTGTATGCACGTGTTGATGCAAGTGAGCACCCCACAGCTACACATTATGCCTCTAAGTATTCCATAGCCTTACCCTCTGTGCTGTACTGCTGTTGAGATAGGGCCATCTCATAAGAGCACATAGGTGCTGAGGGGGACACAGGATATACAGCAGAGCAGCACTGTAAACTATACCATGTTTCAGAGCTATCCAGGGAATGGCTGTATACTGTATGGGTCACTGTGACTAACACAAGTGATCAAGAAAGAACAATGCAGTTTCGAAAGTTACTGAACTGCATTGCATTCATTGCTCACTCCAGCAAACATCTGCATCTCATTTGGACTTCATACTCTGAGATGGATGGCACAATATTATAGGGTCAGCAACAGTATGGTCCTTTATTGCCTTGAACTCTTTTTGGCACAACCTATCAGTGCATTTGGCAGTGGTTAGGGCTCTGCTGTACTACATGAATAGCAGCAACTGTATAAAGGAGACTTAGTGGTGTGGTTTGGTGACTTTGTTTGTATGTGTGTGCTCACTTCTGTTAGAACAGAAGCAGAAACTTTAAAGATGGACATAATTGGAGTATGGAAGACTATTTATTTTGTGTGTGTGTGTGTGTGTGTGTGTGTGTGTGTGTGTGTGTGTGTGTGTGTGTGTGTGTGTGTGTGTATGTGTTGCAGGGGTGGCTGCAGTCTCACACCCTGAGCTTTTTCTAAATTAGTTTTGGGACTACAGCATAATGGAGTTCTGGGACAGCCTTGGTATGTATTATATCTATCAATGAAATATGCTATCTTCTTTATGCACTTTAGCTCATTTGCAAATGTATATACACCAGTGGTGGCCCCACTACTCAGTCATATGTATGCACATCAGCAACCCAATTTGTACACAGTAACATATCAATTCTGTGACCCCTCTGCTTAATCATATGTATGTACATCAGTAGCCCACTTTGTACACAATAACATATCAGTTCTGTGGCCCTACTACTCAGTCATATGTATGTACATCAGCAGCCCACTTTGTACACAGTATCAGTTCTGTAGCCCCTCTACTGAGTTTTCAGTGGACCAACCCTTTTTCCTCACTCTGTACAAATACCCCATGCAGTGTGGACCATACGTCTGAATCACATTCAACCTATTCTGCTTTCCTCAGAAATGTATCACCTCACAGACCATGCGTGTAGAGGAGTGTGAATATGTGTGAGCAGACAGACCTCATTATAAATTAACCTAACTGATTTGATTCAAGGACAAAAATATATGGAGTAAAATGTGTTTCTTGATGTTATAGAGGTAGCTGCACAAAGAGAAGATACTCCAAAAATTGTGATGTAAATAATGGAATAATGAGTGATGTTTAAGAGAAGAAAGTAGGTTTTAATATGAAAACAGTTATGAATGTGACCCCCATATATTTTGGCAGTGTGGCTGTGAAAGAGGGATATATGACTGTGTACCAAATTCAATAAGCATATAGAAAACATTTTGAACTGTACCCTATAACTGACCTACATGACATACACTGTCGCTCTCCTACTATGGACACAATAGAAGAGTCTTCATGGGTTCTCTTCAAGCAGCTTTATTTTATACAAACACATCCCGATAGAAGTTAACTGACTTTAACTTAAGTAACTTATATAAAACTAACTGCTGGAATCGTACATGCTTACTGTCTGGCTGCACTCTCAAAATGGCACTAGGAATGGCACGTGCTTAACATTTATACGTGCATGCTTATTCTTTGACATGCTTCTTAAAGATACAGTACACAGCATGTGCACTCTGATCTACATCCTCCCGCTTGAAAACGTAAAACATGCAATTTTATGAATCTATTTGACATGCAGATATCACACACAGTTCTCTATCATGTATTTACACATGAAAAGATAAATATATATGCAGTTAATTCTGTGTTGCTGCATATTTCACACTGGGTTTGGATACTCGTCCATATCGTGTGACATAAAACTGGGAATTCGACTTCGCAACTGGAGCTGTCTCTGTAAAATGTTCAGTCTTTGAATTGCCTGAAACATTTTCAGGAATGGAATCAGAGACAGGAACACACTCTGGAATGGGAACAACATTTAGTTCACTCTGAGATCTAGATTCTGTGTCATCAAAATGATGTTGTGATGATGATTCTGGTACAGAAAGTAAATGTCTGCAGTTTCTCCTGAACTCCATACCTTCGGATTCTACAAGGTAGGCTCTCGGCTTGGCACATATATCTGTAACATGACCAATCCAGTCAAAACCTTTCACCGTTTGCATTCTCATTGTTTCTCCTTCCCTCAACAGATGAAGAAATCTCCTCTTTTTATCATAACTGGACTTCTGGATCGAACATTTCTTGAAAAGTTTAGCCTTTATGGTTCTGTTGTTCTTAGCTTTAGGCCTTAATAAACTGGAATTAATAGGTAGCAGCATTCTAGTTTGCCTGGAAAGAAGTCTTTGAGATGGTGAGCCAAGAATATTGTCATGAAGTATGTTTCTGAGATGTCATTGTCACACTTTGACCTTTCAAGTAATTGCTTTGCGCTTTGCACTGCACGTTCATCTAGACCATTTGACTGTGCGTATTCAGGACTGCTAGAACATGTGCAAAGTCCCAATCTCTTGCAAATTTCTGAAACAACTGACTAGTAAATTGAGTACCATTGTCAGAAATAACTTTCTGTGGACTACCATGGACTGAGAAATTATGTTTCAACTTAGTAATAACAGTAGTGGATGTTAGGTTAGGTAGTAAGTCAATGTCAAACCCATTCGAATAAGAATCTAACAATACTAAGTAGTGTTGATTGTCCATTCAAAGATATCAGTGGCTACTGTCAACCGAGGTAGTTCAGGGACTTGACTTAGCTGAAGTGGTTCTCTTCGTAACTGCGGTCTAGCACTATTGCATACTGAACAAGATGAAAGTACTTTATCAATGTCTCTCAGTAATGAAGGCCAAAAGATTAACTCTCTCAATCTTCTCCTAGTGGATGCGGAATCTGGGTGACCATGATGCAAAATCTGGATGTATTCTCATTGTAAGGAAGCAGAAACAACAATTTTAGGCCCTTTGAAAATAATGCCGTCTTCCATCAACATTTCATCTCTGTAAGGAAAAAAGGTTTTCAATTTAAGTGGTACACTAGATTGTTTTGACGGCCATCCAGCATTAATGTAGTGATTGAGCTTTTGCAAAATTGGATCAGTCTTTGTGTGATCTCTTAATTCATCAAGCCTAGTGGTAGAAAAATTATGCATGGCCATCATGTCAAAGTCAAAATTCTCAGCGTCAAGCTGTTCGGTCATATTTCTGGACAATCTGGATAAGGTATCAGCCAGATAGAGTAGTTTGCCTTTTATATAGACCATTTTGAAATTGTACTTTTGTAATTTGAGCATCATTCTTTGTAATCTTGCTGGAGCAGAATGCATAGGTTTTTTTAGAATGGTAACTAGAAGGTGGTGGTCAGTTTCAGTCTTAATAGCTCAACCATAAATATAATCATGAAACTTGGAACATGCAAATACTATTGCCAAAAATTCTTTCTCAATTTGAGCATACCGCATCTCAGTTTGGGTAAGTGTTCTAGATGCATAGGCTACTGGTCTGCCCTCTTGAAGTATAACTGCACCTAGACAAAATTTTGAAGTATCACAGGAAAGAGTGACTGGTTTGTTCACATCATAGTATCTTAATGTAGATTGGGTGGCAATTTTCTGCTTGAGGTCTTCAAATGCCTTCTGGTGATGTTCTAGACATGACCATGCAACATGTTTGCAAATTAGCTCTCTTAAAAGTGCTGTCAACCCACTGAAGTATGGTACACCCTTGCCTAAATAGTTGACCCTGCTTAGGAAATGTTGTAGAGCTTGAATATTGTCTGGGACTGACATCTCAAGGATAACTGCTTGCTTGGTTGAATCTTTTGTCAAACAATTACTGGTAAACAAATGGCCTACATTTGTGACTTCTGAAAGCCTGAATTTGCACTTCAGAGGACTGAACTTCAAGTTTATTTCATGTGCTCTGTCTAGAGCTCTCTTTAGGTTTCTGCCATGCTCTGCTTCACCATTGCCTCCAACCAATAAATCATCTACTATTATGGCACATGGATAACCCCAAAAATATTTGCTCCATTGCACGCTGAAAGACTTCAGTTGCAGAATTTATTCCAAATGGCATCCTTAGAAATCTGTAGCTGCCAAACAGGGTACCAAAAATGGTTAGTAATGAGGATTTGCGATCAAGCATCAGTTGCCAAAACTAACTTTTTTGCATCCAAGGCAGAAAGGACAGTGGTATTCGGTATTAGGGCTGCACCCTCTTTGACTGTGCCCATTGGATGATATGGTCTCTTCAATGCGTTGTTTAAATATCTTGGGTCAATACATATTCTGATTTTGTCTGTGCCTTTTTTGTGAGCTGCTACCATAGATGACACCCATTCAGTTGGTTCTGTGACTGGACAAATTACACCTTGTTGAACCATCTTATCCAACTGAGTCTTGACTTTATTCTGCATAGCTATCAGAACTTTCCTTGCTGGTCTGACCACTCGAGTGACCTCTGGGTCTAACTTTATAGAATACACATCTGGAAGTTTGATCAACTTGTTATCGAAAACATCAGCATACTTTGAGAAAATGGCTTCAGAAAAATCGGAACTAGGAGATGCGCTTATGTGATGAGCTTCTTTGGTAAAAAAAAGCAGATTCATTCTAAAACTATCTTTGAGATCCAGTAAAGACTGTATTGGCCATTACACTTTGAACCAGTGTCTGCTTTAAACTCTGTGGATTTACCATTGATCTGGACAGTACAAAACACTTCGCTCTTTGCAAATAAATTCACTGCATCAACTCTTTCACCAAGCAATGATACACCATCTACATAGAAAGCTGACTGCTGCGTCTCTACTTGATCAACTTGATTTTTTGTGTGACCTTTCTTTGCAACTGTGTGAGGTTTACTTGATTTGTAAAACTTTTGAAAATGGTTCCATTTTTTTTACACATGTAAGCATGTCTGCCTTTTAGACTCATAGTTTGCACCACAGTTGCGACAGTTAACAACAAAGCTGGACTTGGGTTTTGCTAATTCTGCCTTGTACTGCAGTGAGGATGCTCCTTTAACCGAACTAGTCTTAGAACTTGCTGGAAAGGTTTGTGGTTTCCCTGGTGAGCCAGCAAGGGCTATGACTACCAAGTGTTTAGGCCTACTTCTGTTTGCCACGTTGCATACTATCTACATTTGCTCTGGAGCTTGTTGAAACCATGCTCTTGTCACTCGCAAGCATACTTGTGTGTTTTCTGTCACTTCATGGATCTGACAAATGTCTATGGCTTTACTCAACATCAAATCACTGTCAGGAAGCAAGATCTTTCTCACAGCAGCACTATTAATACCACACATGTGCCTGTCCTTTATTAACTCATCTTTTAAATCACCAAACTGACACGTTTTAGCTTTGTTTCTCAGGTCAGTTATATAAGCTATATATATATATATATATATATATATATATATATATATATAGGTGTGTACTAGGCTAATGGCCCTGGATCCTTTACAAGCCTAGCTCCAAAAGATTTCCTAGGCACCGTGCCACCCAATGTTAGTTCACAGTGCCCCTCTCTAATGTAATATTTGTCTGGGGGTTACACATTTCTCTGAACTTGCACTTCAAACATTTGGGGTCTTCCCTTGATTTAGCCTCAGTGACAATATGACAATTTTCACCTTCTCCCTCATATACTGCTGGTGCATACACAAATGAATGCTCTCTTTCTATAGCCTCTGACCCAGCTAGGTTTAACAAAATGAATGCTTTGGTGTGTATATCTTTATTTGAATAAGCCTCTTGTATAAAGATATTGTACTCTTGCTCAAATATTCTCCAATTCTCTGCAGTATTCTGTTCAAATACAAGTGGTAAGGGATTTCAGAATCCGTCTGCCATATTAACACATACTGGTGAAGAGTTCATAGGTTCATAGATTAGTACTAGGCTAACTACCCTTGCGAGTCATTTTAAGCCTAGCCACTTATCCTGTGTGAGACTCAAACCCTGCACCTCATGTGTGTAAGGCAAACACCTTAACCATTAGGCCACCCTCCCAACCCAAGCAAATAAGCACAAACACATACACATACACATATGACAGTATTTTGTAATTTGTGCTTCTGAAATTATGCTTTTGGGCTTTTCAAAATTATGCTATTGGGCTTTTCAAAATTATGCTATTGGGCTTTTCTGCGAAACAACTCTCTCAGGCACTGTAACACCTTTGAAATCACTTTATTACAAGAAATTGCCTCTTATCAGTATTATAAACATATCAAATAACTGGATGATGCAAGCCTCTATGTAACTGGACTTTGCAAAATGAGTCTCTAGGGCACTGTAATACTCTTGAAATTATTGTCTTGCTAAAGTAATTTATCATCATTTTAAGAAACATCTCAAATAACTTCATGATGTGAATGAACTGGGCAAGAGAAGCTCAGAATCAATAACATTTTGAAGTAATTGCACTTTGCGAATAAACTGTACACAGCACACTGAAGCTTCCCCAAAATGGCGGCACCTTGCTAGGCAGCTCTTTACAGTGGAAGAAACACTCTGTAATGGTGACACTTTGTGACTAGACGCACTCAGCACAAGAAACTTTTCGAAATGGCTATACTTTGACTGTACTTCATGAAATAGTTGCACTTTGCACACAATAAATTCTTCGGAATACATACACTGTAAGCACTTTTACACACTTTGAGATACTCTGAATAACTTTAATTATGCCCTTGATGCAGTACGAAGCCATAGTGATGCCAAAACACAGCACTTTGCCAAAAAACATACAGTTGCCTTGCTTTATTTACACTTAATGTGCCCTTTTTGCCTTACTATATTAGTTTTGCTTGTTTAATCTGTTTTCATGCCCATTGTAGTTTTCTTGTGCTTGTTTTACTCTAAACATGCCCATTTTCCCTTAAATGTGCTTGTTTTACTCTAAACATGCCCGTTTTGCCCTTAAATGTGCTTGTTTTACTTTAAACATGCTCATATTACTTTTCTGATAATTGTTTTGCCAAATGCTATTATTTTAAACATTTCCCTTACTTAATAAACCTTTTGTGCATCCCGCTGGTATAATAATGCAGTCTGTGCCCTTGTAATTCTCCATTTTATCTTTTTTATAAAATAAGCAGTTTGTGCAAATTCTCATTACCTTTGATTCTTCTCTGGTTCTTTTTCATGCTCATTTCTCTTAGTTTACCTTCACTGTCATCTCTGCACTCATGGCTCTGAATATCATTCTCTGCGATCCCACTTCTGACACCATGTCATTCTCCTACACTAGACACAATAGAAGAGTCTTTGTGGGTTCTGATCAAGCAGCTTTCTTTTATAGAAACACATCACAATAGACATTAACTGACTTTAACTTAAGTAACTTATATACAAATTAACTACTGCAACCATACATGCTCACTCTCTGGCTGCACTCTCAAAATGGCACTAGGAATGGCACGTGCTTGACATTTATACATGCACGTTACATCTTTGACATGCTTCTTAAAGGTACAGTACACAGCACATGCACTCTGATCTACATACACCAAATGTACTTGTACCCCAATATAACATGTACACAGTCTGGGCCAAGTTTGTAAACAGAGTATTGAACCTTTCTGCTCCTTGCAAGTATCAAATTTATACAGTATGTACCAGGATTTTCTACTGGGTAAAACATTTTTGAATTACTGCCCAGCACCAGGCACACATACTGTGTGCCAAATTTATGACGTAGCAGCTATTTATATACCTCCACAGAAATAGCACATCTCTACTGGTGTTATTATAATTTCAGAGCTATTAGCAATTTCTATAATTTTCAATATTATTCTGCTTATTCATCACTTTCATCACTTAGATATTCTCCCATTTACTTCAATATCAATCCAATTCCATAAAAGTATTACTAATTATTAGTATTTTGCCAATTTTAGTTGTACTATCCATCATCCATTCATAACCCCCCTACCTTTTAATATATTTTTACATATTGGCCTCACATAACTTTCTTTAATGCATTCCCAGATCTGTAGTTTTACTTCCCAGCCATCCTTTTTCTGTTTTATATATATATATATCATTAATTCTTCTTTAAATTTTCCACTAATATTATCAAAATGATTTTACTGCCATCATTTGCAATTTCTGTGGTTTATAATTTAACCATAGAATATATATATATATATATATATATATATATATATATATATATATATATATATATATATTTTCTGTATATATATATATATATATATATATATATATATATATATATATATATATATATATACATACATACACACATGTATACGTATGCCCATTCAGGGTCTTTTATGCAAGACTTGGAGAGGTGTGGAAAGCCCTGCACTGTGACTAACAAGCTTTTCATCAAAAAGGAAAGAAATTAAAATAAAAAAAATATTTAAATTCTGCTTAAATATTTTAAGTTGCACTTACAGTGACCCGTGTGATGACGCTTTTTTATGTACTTTACTGCCTTTTTCCATGTTTTAGCAAAGAAAAAAAAACATGTTGGTTTGCATTTTTTAATTTTATTTGGAGTTAGAAGAAGACTGTGTTTATATATTACATTACACTTCTGTCCCCAAAGTAGAATGACTTGTAAAAGCTAGCTGTTTGCATTTGAACACTGTATGGAGCCTTAGTCTTATAGTTTCATTTACAGTTGTGGCAAAACTGTGAACCACTACCATTTTAACCTCATTTAGTCATTTATTAGAATTGCAGTAGTGAGAGTATTATATATTCTGCTCAAGGACTGGTACTTCATTGCTTTTACAGTTGTTTATGATTCAATTTTGATGCTAGGGTTTATATTCTGCTTATCATTTACTTGCTTAAAGTTGCATTCCAGTGCCATTCTGTTCCCTGTTCGTTGTGTCTGCTCCAGCCCCCCTGAGACATTAAGCTAAAATTTCTGAATTTTTAACCTAACTGGGATCATTGACTTGTAGCACAAAATCATATGATCAGGGCTCCAATACTGGCTTTATTTGATTGGATCTCTCTCTAACAAGCCTGCTATATCAAGCACAGATCTACCATCACCAAGGGTTTTTATGCAAGACTTGGACATGTGTGGAAACCCATGGCCTGTGAGTAACAATCTTGTCATCAAAAGGGAAAGAAAAAAAAAAGTTTATTTCAATTCTACTTAAATATTTTAAGTAGTGCTGATGCTTTCTTTTGTACTTTTCTGCATTTTTCCATGTTTTAGCCAAAAGGATATCTGTTTGCATGTTTTAGTTTGTGCGGGTAACTTAGTCTTGTAGCTTCATTTGCAGTTGTGGGAAGATTGTGTTTGTACATCATACGGCACTTCTGTCTCCATAAGTGTCAGTGGCACAACAGGCTGTGAGTTGTATTCCCATACCAGGTAGACTGATTGTAGACACTGCAGTGTAGCATGTGGAGGGCTGCCCTCCTGAGTGTGCTGTTCTTTGGATTAGACATTAAACAGTAGCCCCATCTGCTTGACTTTTTGGTTGCTCAGGTGGATGTAAAAGATCCCATAGTACCTATCAAAAACAGTAGAAGTTTCCCAATGCTTGGCCAAATTTCAACTAGTAGTATAAGTACCTTGGGTCTTCCCTGCAAAAGAGGCTTCTAGTCTATTGAGAATAACCTGGTGAACAAATGATAAATAAATAAATTAATTAATTAATGTGCAGAATTATTTGTAAACATCTAGATGTTTGCATTTTGAACTTAGTCTGGGACCTTAGTATTGTAATTTCATTCACAGTTATGACAGAACTATGCACTACTGCCAGATTTGAGCCTCATTCAGTCATTTATAGGTTCATAGGTTAATACTAGCCTAATTGCTCTTGTGAACTATTTTAAGCCTAGCCAATTATTCCCATGTGAGACTCAAACCCTGCAGCTTGTGTCTGTAAGGTAAACACCTTAACCATATGCCAACCTCCCACTTTTTTTTCATAAACAGTATTAGTGTAAATTTCTGTATAGACTGGTACCTTAGATGGTGGTAGAATTGGAGTAGTGAGAATATTGTGTATTGTGCTCCAGGATTGGTGTTTCAGTGCTTTTACAGTCTTTTATAGTCAAGTTTTGCTGCTAGAGCCTTATATTCTATAATTTACCTGCTTAAAGCTGCATTCCAGTGCCTTTCTGTTCTCCTGTTCTTTGTGTCTACCCCACCCCCACTAATGCATTAAGCTATTTTTTCTGAAATTCTAAACTACCTGGGGTCATTGACCTATAGCTCAGAGTCATAGGACTAGATCTCCAATATTGGCTTTACCAGATTAGCTTCTTGCAGCTTGAATTTTTCCCACCTCTCCCATCCTTTTTTATTGTAGTTTGACCATGTCTCTGTCTTCCATCCCTTATGGTAATTTGACTTCCAAAGTCACTTCCTACCCAATTACATTGCTATTGTCTATTGTGTAAGCTATTTAAGTACTTTTCACAACCATTGTTTTCTACAGATCCATAATACTGAGTGCCAACCCAGCAAACCAGTATTGCTCTTTAATAAACTTCCTTTACTACATATTGTTTTCTGCTCATTTTTCCCAGTGCTCCCTTCTGCTTGGCACCCTTGCCACACTCCGAGAGGGTAGTGAATTAATCCTGCTCCATGCTTGCAAGATAAGAGATTTATTTTATTATTTTGCACTTCAGTTAACTATTTTAGAGTGCTACTGGTTTATTTTCGCTTTATTTGTTGATTGATTTTACACTACATTACATCATTATAAAGGTCCCTACTACTTGAAATTGCCTTGTTCATAGTTGTTTTGTGGTAGCATCATACTCCCAAGGCATCCTTTTTGTGTTTTTACATTAAAAGGACTGAGATAGTCCATCTAGAGGCAGTAAGTGGTGGACTGGTTTATCTGAGTTGGGAAACACATAAGAACTAGAAGACCTATTAAGTTGGCTTTCTCTAAATTATCCACAAGAAACAATATTACTAGGAGATGTTAACACCGACTGGAATTTATGTAACAATACAAATCCATCCTCTCTGATCAATTTGAATGGTTTCTCACAAGTCATTAATTCCACAACTAGAATAAACAAATCCAATAACAAAGAAAGCATTCTGGACTGGATATTAATAAATGGTCCAGAGCAAAACTATACAACAGGAACCCTACCAGATGACCTTAGTGATCACTCTCTAATATATATAATAAGACATAAAACAAATGTTAACATTTCTCCCCCTGTTAGAACTATACGCAGTAAAAAACACTTTGATCAGAAAATGTTCCTAACCGAACTTAAACATTGTAAATGGGAACCCCTTAAGTCCCTTCCAATAAATGAAGCAGTATCCTACTTCAATAATACTTTCCTAGCAATCCTAGATCATCATGCCCCAATTCGTACCATAAGAGTGAAAAACAAACCAGCAGTGTGGCTCACAAATGAGACTAAAAAGCTAATCCTTGCCAGGAATAAACTCTGGACCAAATGGCGTACCACTAAACACATAACTGATCAGCAAAATTTTAGACAACAAAAAAATATAACTAAAAAAGCAATCATACAGGACAAGAAAAACTTTTATATCCAACTTCAACAATCTTCCCTCCAACAACAACAGAAGTTCTGGACCTCTATTAACAGGCTAATATCCCTAGGTAAAGTAGTAACACCAACTCCACTTGGCAGCAACTCTGATGACCCTACAAAAACAGCAAATGCCTTTAATACCTTCTTTACCACAGCTGTACAAAACTTAGCAAATCAACAATATCCTGACACTGCCAACTTGCCCGCTACAAGCCCCACCCCCCTCCTTTCCACCTAGAACCAATACCAACCTCCTTCATCTCCTCCTTACTTCAAAAATTTAAACCTTCTACCCCCTCAGCTGACAAATTACCTGGGGAATACCTACAACTAGGAGCCTCAGCCATTGCCTACCCAATCTCTATATTGATTAACAGAACAATTAAGGAATGCACTATTCCATCAATCTGGAAAATCTCACATATTATTCCCCTTCACAAAGGTGGTGACTCTACTGAATACTCAAACTACCGTCCCATAGCTCTTCTGTCTCCTCTTGCTAAAATAATGGAGAAATGCATCCATAAACAATTAATTACCCACCTACTCCACCACAATCTCTTAGCTGACTGTCAACATGGCTTTCGTCCTTACCACAGTACTACCACAGCCCTACTTTCTTTTACCAACTGTATCAACAAAAATCGAAACAATAATTTCCTGTCGTCAGCACTCTTTGTAGATCTTTCTAAAGCCTTTGATATGGTCAACCATAAACTTCTACTCCACCTTCTGAAGTCCCTATCTCTTGATAAATCCGCCTTGAACTGGTTCACATCCTACCTGGATAATCGTAAACAAGCAGTTCTCTGGCAGAATCATCTTTCTGAACTCCTACCTACTTGCTTAGGTGTCCCACAGGGCTCTATCTTAGGCCCACTTTTATTCTCCATTTTTATCAATGACCTTCATCTCTCTATTCCCTTCTCTACCTGCATTCAATACGCCGACGACTCCACAATTATTTGCTCAGCACAATCCCAAACTGACCTACATTCTCTCACACAAAAATCCTTCACCACAATAGAAAAATGGTTCTCTAACCATTGTCTTCTCCTCAACCCTAAAAAAAACAAATTATTGCTGTTTACACCCTCACACTCATCTCCCCCTCTTCATTTTACATTGGAATCCAACAATGGTACCATAATTTCTCCCGACACTACCACCAAACTCCTAGGAATCACAATAGATAATCAACTTAAATTTAACACTCACATTAACACTATAATAAAATCTACCAACAAAAAACTCGGATCCCTATATAGAATTAAACAATTTCTAACACCTCTAGCCAGATCTACAATAGCAAGAACTCACTTAATCTCTATCCTTTTATATGCCTCCCCCATCTATACTAATCTGTCCCAGAATAATCATAACAAACTAGCTAGATCTTATAATAACATTGCCAGATTCGCCACTAACTCACCATATAGGACTCATCACTGTCAAAACCTAAAACAACTAGGCTGGCTTGAATTACCGTACCTCCTACAATTTAACCAACTTATTATTGCCCATAAAATCCTTTATCAACCTAACAATACCCCCACTCTCTCTACCCTCATAACACCATACTATAACCTGAAAAAGCTGCGCTCAACTAAAAAAATGCTGATGCAAACTTCTTTATCTAATAACTCTGCAGGAGACTCTCTTTTTTCTAACTTTGTTGGTAAAATATGGAATCTCCTACCAACTGACCTAACAGCTCTTACATCTCTCCCACTATTCAAAACTAACCTTAAACATTTCCTCTCCAACCACTGGTTATGCTCTTGTAATAACCCTGACTAACTGCTTTTTCGCTTCCTTGTCCTCTGCTCTACCATGTCTCCCTCTAAATTTCTTTGTTAAAGTTGATCCTTCTATCATATTTACTCACTGACCTCTCTACTCTTTGCAGCTCTACCTATCCCATCTAACCACCAATCCTATTTTCCAAATGCTGTCTTATCCTGTAGATGTCCTTAGTATCCTTATATCCCCATCTTTTCTCTATTTACTTACTTATTGTTTTTTTTGGGAAAATAGTCAAGTCATTTGTATACTATGTACCAATCTTGTTTTTAGTAATGTTTTGTTATACATTTTTGTACTGTTGTTTTTAAATTTACTTGTAATATTAAATGTTTTGTAAGCTTGGAGCTTTTCTCCTCGGGCCTCCACTGAAAATGGACATGTATCCAGTTGGACTAGCCCGGTTAAATGTAAAATAAATAAAATAAATAAATAAATAAAGCTATGGGTGTAGGTGTTTTATTGGTCAGAAGGCTTAGAAGCCAGTTTCCTGTGTTTTAAGTGCCTATATAAATTTGGTGCATTGCTCGCCACTGCCCATCATGCAGCAGTGGTTAGTACTGCCTTTTTTAGACATCGACATCTAAAAACAAATTTTCCCCTAATAAAATCACCTGTGAAACTGTACTAGTAAGTCAGTGAGTGTAGGCAACTACTTTGCCTGTTGAGTAGCATAGAGCAACTAATTTGCGTATTGAAGAGAGATGCCCCGTGAATTTACTATTATATAGCCTAGTCTAATCCCTAGCCCCAAAAGCATCCTTAGTCTTATCACTATTAACCCATTGAGCACTGCATCCTTGTAGCTCACCCAGTAAATGACCTGACTTCAAGCATATACACATTCCCAATTCCTCCATAGTCAATTTGGTGAATATGAGTATATTGAGACAATGTAACAAGTGTCTAATGTTCACTGATAGCAATTTAATCCTCAAAGAAACAAATAATACAGTATGCAAATATATACAAATATATATATATATATATATATATATATATATATATATATATATATATGTATATGGGTTTACTACGGTAGATCGAAATTACACTATTTCGAATATGATAGTAGTGTCCCACTAACCCAAATGTGCACTTTCGCGAAAGTCATTAAGTCGAATGGGACATTTCTTGCACTGTGGTATGGTAGTGATGGACCTTAGGGTTAGGACTTGGTTTAAGGATAGTGGATAGCTAGTAGGGCTATCCACTATCCTTAATCCAAGTCCTAACTCTAAGGTCTGTGTCTACCACACCACAGTACAGGAAATAGGTCCGTAACTACTGCTCAGTGGAGGAAATACAATTTCCTACACTGTGGTGTGGTAGTCACGGACCTTAGGGTTAGGGCTTGGGTTAAGGATAGCGGATAGCCCTTCTAGCTATCCACTATCCATTACCCAAGCCCTAACCCTTCGTTTGTTCTACTGACTTTCGCGAAAGTGCACTTTCGTTGAAGTGCACTTTCGCGTTAGTAGGACACTACTATCGTATTTTGAAATAGTGTAATTTCGATCTACGGTAGTAGACCCATATATATATATATATATATATATATATATATATATATATATATATATAAATAAATAAATTAATAATATATATATATATATATATATATATATATATATATATAAATATATATCTATATATATATATATATATATATATCTATACACATACACACACACACACGAACACAGAGACACACACACACACACACACACACACACACATCTATATATATATATATATATATATATATATATATATATATACATACATACATACACACACACACACACAATGTCTCTGGAGACAAAACTCTTGTAAACAAAAACTAATAACAACAATCTGGTTGTCAGAAACACACATGCTACACCCACCTCACATAGTAGGCACTCAAATACAATCTTTCTAAATGCCAAAGACCTCCCAGACATACTACCTACATAAATTATCCTCAGCAAACCTGAAAACACTCAACAGAAACAACACCTGAGACTGTGCATACATCCACACCCAGCAGAGCCTCCACCACCAAGCCCATACAGCAAGCCAATACATTAGCCAGGACTCTAGATTTAAGCGACATCTTTGTATGACATACTGATGCCCTACTCACCAAGCCGCACAAAGAGAAAATAACAGCTGGTTGCCTATCAGGGGCCATGATATGCCAGGTTATGAATGCATTTAAGTGATTGCACCACATGTACCACTATGATTCATTCATAGTCCATTTAGGTGAAAATGACCTGAGGCATAACTCCCTAGATGACATTCCTCTCAACTGTCCAGATTTTTGAAGAATGCCCCTATTTTTGCCTCATACTTTTGGTCTATTCCTCATAAAATTTGTAGTTTTCTGGCAAATCACTGAGGATTTAAGTAATTAAATAATGACATGGATTTTAGTTTCAGACTTCATATCTTCAGAAAATGCATATTAACGTAAATATTACTATTGCAGCAAATTTCTAAGTTTATAAGAGCAATATTTACACTCTGTCCCTATTTTTGGTCCTTTGTCCCTTCATTATTTCAGGCTTTGTCCTGATTTATTATACATCGAGATTGAGAGATATGCTACACTATATGAAGAGAGACATTATGAAGCTCTTGAACTATGTGTCACAGGCTGGCATGTGCCCAGCATTGAGTACCATTCTACCTTCTTCAAGGATGATGACACAATACAAACAGAAGGTGATTGACTTTAACAACTGGCTTAGTTTTTGGAGTCATTCTAGGAGGGTACAATATTTCTCAGAATGGGAGGGCATGATTAGCAAACCATGTTGCTTTGCCAAGGATGGTCTGCACCTGTCTTCTTTATACTTTTGAATACTGGCTAAAACATTGTCCTCCCCTGTAGAGCGTTTTTAGCCAATGCCAAATTAACAAACCAAAAGCAAAATCTACCCAAATAAATCTAAAGGTGTTACTGGTCAATGCCAGGAGTTTATACAAGTAGGTCTAATACCTCCAAGCTCTCCTGACCTTGGAGAATGCAGACATCTGTACGGTTACAGAGACGTGGTTTAAAGTCTCAGAGATTAACACTGTAGTGCAAAGCTTCAGTGCCTTCCACACATTTAGATCAGTTCCTGAAGAGACAGGGACTAAAAGTGGGGATGTCTTAGCCTACATCAGTAATAAGCATACCTCTAGGTTGGTTAAACAGGCCGATGCACTGAGTTCTTCCATATCCAGATGACCATAGACAAAATCCCAAACCATATCCTAGCAAGCTATAGGTCACCCCGTATGTCCCATGAAACCCATAACTCATACTTAGACCTATTCGAGACACTCACCATTCAACCAAATACCATACTCATAGGGGACTTTAATTATCCCTGTATAAACTGGGAATATTACATGATCCAAAATTTGCAGACACAGAGATTCCTAGACTTTGTAATCACAAGCTCCTTGTACCAGTTAGTGCATATGCCTACTAGAGGTACAAGCAAATTGCACCTGGTGCTCACAAATATGGGAGAATGCTTCACCCCCCACCACCACCAGTGTTATGCCCTGTCTTGGAAGGTCAGATCACAAAGCAGTCTCCTTCAAAATAAGAATCAGTTTTGTAAAAACAGCAAACCCTGTAACATTTAGAAACTACTCCAAGATAAACTACCTTTTATTACGCGGTAACTTGTCAAAATTTCAAGCCCCTCAAAACCCAGAAAACACAGCAGCCTATGTGTAATTATTCACAGAAGCTCTGTACAACCATGTCAATGGTTGCGTACTGGCTGCTGTTTCTACCAGAAGTAAGCCCAAAACTAACTCAAAAAGCAAACCGCCCTGGTGGAATCCAACATTAAACAGGTTGTATAACAAAAGAAAAAAAAAGTCATAGGTAAAATTATAAACTGTAACACCAAAAAAGATAAAAATTCTCTCATCAACCTCAATAGACAACTAAAAGAACTAATTAAGTTCAACAAAGTGAATTTTGAGGTAAAGATAATGTCCCAGGCCAAGGACAACATAAAGGCCTTTTTTAACTATGTCCAAAACCTCAAAGGCAGCATACAACAGTGTTTCAAACTGTTGGTAAATGGCGCCATGTTAACATAACTGGGAGATTATACCAAATCTTGTGGCTGTCAAATTTTGCCAAATCAGAAAATTTTTTTCCCTGAGCCGTGCAGTTGCTTCCGAGCAAACTTTATTTGGTACACGTCAAATTTAGCACCAACTTTATCCCCTCTCATCCCACAACTTCATCATAATCCCTTCATCTATCAGTAGGGAGCAAGTCTTCACTGTACTTTCTAAGGCCAAGAATATAGCTTTAATGGACCTTGATAATATCCCAGGATGCCTCCTAAACAGCCTGAAGTATGAGTTATCATAGTCAGTGATGTTACTATTCAACCATAGTCTCTATACAGGTTTCATGCCATGCAAATGGAAGATTTCTGTGCACAAGGGTGGACCATCAATGGAACCCAGGAACCACAGTCTCATTTGTCTGACTAGACTCATATGCAAAGCCATGGAATTGATTAACAGTGACATAGGAAACCCTTAGACACTGGATCCAGATACACACATACACATATACATAGCAAGCTAAATTGCTTACGTAGATATGAATATATATCAGCATATGTTATCAGTGGATGAGATGTGGGTTAGATTTTATAATAAAATGACATCATAAATTGACAAGTTTATACTGAATAGGACAATCTTTTGTAACAAGTATTCTGGTCCTCCATGGACAAATGTAACAGTTAGTAGGGTTAGCAGAAGAAAAAGAGGTGCTGAAAAAATAAGGAATAATCCAACAGCCTGTAATATGTTACTCAATAAAAATTCTATTACTACACTTAAATGAAAAAAAAATTCAAGTATCTTGGTTAATTATTCTGCATTTTTTTTTTAGATTGCAGGCTAGGGTAGTACTTATTTATTGATTGATAATTATGAAAATGTAGCTGTAGAGTGTTATTGTCTAAATATAATAAAGAAATGGTTAAAAATGCACTGGTAAAGGTAAGAACTGATACTGGCCCAGATCCTGATGAGATAAATGGACTTTTTGTCATCCATAATGCATGGTATTTTAGAAGTTCTATTGTATTTATTTCAACAATCACTGTTATTTGGAGAAGTACCATTGAAATGTAATAGTGCAGACATTTATTCTGAGTCATAAGTGAGGGCCACAATACAAGGCAGAAAGCTTTAGACTAATTAATTTAACTAGCCTGGATGGTAAGTGTATTGAGAGGACTCATTATTGTTATGCAAAGTTCAGCTGAACTATTATACTTTGATATACATCAGCATAGTTTCTCTCCAGGTAGGTCTACAGCAACAAATTTAATATAATATACTTTTACAGTGAAGTCATTCAATATTTGGATGAAGATATAGCACTGAACATGATCTATTTGGATCTTGCCAAAACCTTTGATTCAGTTTGCTATTATGTAATTACTGTGCAATTACCACGGCTTCAATGAAATGGAAGTTTAATAGTTTTATAATTAAATGTATAGTGAATTAGTTAAAGTATAGGGAATCAATGATTTGTTTTCAAGATAGGAAGGTCATGGGATTTAAAATGCTGGGGGATGTTCATCAGAGATCTGTTCTGGGTCCATTTTTGTTTCATTTATGTATGTCTTTTTCCTGGTAACGGGTACATGTTGTGTTGGTAAATTTGTAGCTGATGCTAAAGTTGGACCTCAATAGGTGAGTGACTTGTGATTCAAAAACATTAGAGGAATGCAAGTTGTTTGAATATTTAGATATGTAATTGTAATTTTCATTTTGACAGACACGTGGACATAATTTTGAGGAATGCCTACTATATAATTAGAAGGCTGTTAAAAACAATATCTTCAAGGATGCCTTGGTAATGCAGATCATTAGACCTTTAATGGAATTTGGTACTAGTTTTTGTATATATTCCTCTGTTAATGTTAATAGGTTAATAAAAGTATAGCAATATTTCACTAAAATCATTAAAGGAATGTTTAACTTATTATATGAAGAGAGACAAAGGAAATTTAAATTAGTTCCTATATTTTGTCATCCAATGAAAGCAGGCGTAATGTGGGAGTTTATTTGACAGATGAAGAACTCAGATGTTTGTTAAGAATTTCATTTTTACAACATGATAAGGATACAAGGCACAATCAATTATTTGTTGATTATAGAAGAGCAAAATCCAAATTCATGCTGGAGGGATAGATTCCTGTCACAGAGACTCCCCATGCTTTGGAACAAAATTCCTAACTACATTAGGCAGAGTCCCTCACTAACACTCTTCAAGAGAAACCTTGACGAGTGGATGGGTAACAGAAAATACACCCCTGGGATCACTATATTGGCTCTTCTTGACAGAGGCTCAGTTAATTAATCAATGGGGCAGTGAAAGCTGACACACTCTGGCTAGGCTTATAAATGCCCTCGGGCAGATAGCTTAGTACCTACCTAAGAGCTAGGGGAAGTTTTATCAGATGGGAGCTGCACAAAGGTGGAATTCAGTATCACTGTGTGGTATAGAGATGTTTAAAATAAAATTGGACTTATGGAACAGAACAAGTATAATGGACTTTCTTGTCATGGAGGAAGGCCTATAATGGTCTCTGCTGAGGTCTGGGGCCTGTTTTAAATATTTATCTTCATAAATATTTCTCCAAAATGTGTCTATGCCTTCCTTTTTGGTGGTGGTTCTATTTCTTTTGCTTTGTTTCCCAGTTCTCTATAAAATGTTTTGGATTATCAATCAAGTTCTTATTTTGTACTTAATTTTTATATTTATCTGCTTATCTTCTAATTTTTTTCTGCCTTTGCTGATATCCTTAGTTTATTATTTGCTATGGTGTATGATAGATCCTGGCCTGTTCTGATACTGTGCATTGCTTTTATTATGTCTATCTTTCAAAGTATTTTTATAGATCTGTTCTGATTTCTGTATTCTTCTAACAGTGAAACTTTTTGTCCTAATTGCTTTATAGTTTTCTATATTTGATGCTTTGATTATAGCATTTTATTTCTTCCCTTCCTTTCCCTTATTGCTCTGTATTGTTGTAAGACTTTAGCTGTTATTAGTTTAGCTGCACAGTAATATATCCAGTTTACTTCTGTTACATCATACCAATTTCTGTTAATAGTCTTGATTACTGTGTTCATTTGTTTTATCAGACTTCTAACTTTTGTTATTTATTTTCTGTAACCTATTTCTCTCAGTGTTATTAATATGTATATAAGGGTCTATATTAAAACATTGAACGCTTAAAACAGCGAAAAATGTTTCATCAAACCTTTTTCAGCAAAAGCTGAAAATGTCGACACCTCAGAACAGCGATTTCTTTCCTAGGGAAAGAAATTGCTGTTCCAACCAATAAAAAATTACAAAACAGTAAACACTTCCAAACACATACACAGGTACCTTAACCCTAATTCTACCCTCTCCAAAAAAGTAAACAGTTGAAAACACATATGCACGTAACCCAACCATACATCTAACGTAAAAAAAAAAAGTAAACATTTTAAAACATATGCACTTACCTTAACCCGCACCCTAACCCTAAGGTCAGTAACTGTTGCACATTTACGCTCGGGAGCTATACCGGACAAGGGACCACACTACAGTACAGAACACGGCAAAGCAACAAAGCGGTCAAGTGATTTCTTTCCCAGGGAAAGAATTAGCTGAACAGCTGCTTCGCTGTTTTGCCTGTTCGCTCTTTAGGTGTTGATGAAAATGCATTTGACAAAATGCGTTTTCGTCATTCTGATAGGAACCCATCTATCCATCTCTATTCAAAATCAAGCAATTTTTCCCTTAGAACATTTTTTTCTAAACTTAGAGCACATATTTTGCTGTTTGTTTCCTACAGGCATTTAATACAGAATTCCACAACGTCTTCCTGTGACATATTCTGACTGCGGTGGTGGTGCTGCGGTAGCGTTGTCGCCTCACAGTAAGACGTTGTCCTGTTCAATTCTCAGCTAGAGCGTCTTCTATATGGAGACATGCATGAATGGGGATACCTTTGTTGAAGGTTATGCATCAGGGCCGGCAACTTGGCACGTAAAAATCTACTGCCGATCATTAGCGGACCGGAGTTCCTCTGTGGCGACTCCTAACCGGGAAAAGCCGAAAGACACAACAACTTCCTGTGACATATTCTCTTCAGCTGCATACTGCATTATCCATTGCTCATTCATATCGGAGCTCATTAGCCCATCACTCCACAACATTGCCTTTGTCTGAGTCACCATTGTTTCCTACACCTTCCCTTGCTGTGTAGCTCCAACTGAACTTTTGCACTAGTTTCCTGTGGAAGGCTTCAGAGTATCTTCATGTAGCAAGTGATCAGATGCCTCCTGTTCCACCTGTTTCTCATCAGTTTGGGGACTCATTGTTTCATCATGCTGTTACATTGTCTGAGTTGGGTTTTCTACACTAAATCTTTCACTTTCTAGGTAACATAACTTCAGTTTCTATTTCTTTAACGTCTCCATTACTAATTAGTTGTACTACTTTTCCCCTTTTGTTTTTTATTTTTTGTATTGTGACATTTTCCATATCCTGCCGCCTTTGCCTGTATTTCTCTTCAAATATTTTTGATGTTGCTTTTTTGTATTGGTTAGTTTTTGCTTTCTCCTTTTTATAAGTAGTGTCTTTCGGCTATTCCCAGTTAGGGGTCGCCACAGAGGAACGCCTGTCCACTAATGATTGGCAGTGGATTTTTACGGTGCCGAGTTGCCAGCTCGATGCCCAACCTTCAAAAAAGGCACGCTCATTCACGCACGCACTTACCTGCATGTCTGTAACATCACTCGACCACGGGGAGGACATGCAGACTCCACACAGAAGGTGCTCCAGCCAAGAATCGAATGGGAGAACCTCTTGCTGTGAGGCGACAATGCTAACTGCTGAACCACTGTGGCCTAGACATATCAAATCTCTTTTTCTTTCCCATGTCCATATTTCTGTTTTAGATATCTCCTCCTCTACCTGTTTCTCCTTAATAAATTGTTCCATCATGCTGTGACATAACCTGAGTTAGGCTTTCTGCATAAAATCCTTCACTTTACAGGTATTCCATAACTTCAATTTCTATTTAACTTCTACCTTACTAATCTCCTGTCCTCCAGTCCCCCTTTGTGTTCTTATTTTTTGTATTGTGTATTTTTCTTTCCTCTGATTTCTCTCTCTTTTAATCTTTTAAATATCTTCTATTTGGAATTTCTGGGCTTTAAGCATAATAATAACAATGCACAATTTCTTCCTTATCCTCAATAGTCCACTATATCATCTTTATGGCCCTCTTTTGGCCTGTCAGTTTTTATGGACTACTACTTCCTTCTACAACGGGAGGGGCATCTTCCCCCTAAGCCTGGCCCAACCCCACTGTAGGAATATTTCTGTATCACGAGGATTCTACATTTCCATTTTTTTTAGGCTTGGCACCAGTGTGCACATCAAGATTGGGCATTGTCTTATCCTGGGACTTGTGGCCCAAGCTGTCTTTTTGATTTTTTCACCTACCTCTCTCCCTGACATATGTTATATAAGATATAGTCTATTTATCAGTGTCTCCTTGTTGATATTTTATGAAAACAGGATCCACCACATGCAGGTACTCATCATGACTTGAGAATGACGTAAGTTCCAGCAATACTACTTTCCTTTTCTTGCTGATTTCATCATCTCTCCATTCAGACTGCACATTTTATCTATAAGGGATGATGGATACTGCTGGAATCATCAGATTGGAGACCAGTACTTTCATAGGTTCATAGGTAGGTATTAGGCTATCTGCCTGAAGGCATTTATAAGCCTAGCTGGAATATGTTGGCTTTCGCCACCCCCTTAGATTAGTTCCCTGTGCCTCTGTCCAGCAGAGCCATTGAAGTGATCCCTGAGGTAAACATTCTGGTTCCCATCCACTCGTCAAGGTTTCTCTGGAAGAGACTTAGCGAGGAGCTCTGCCTAATGTTGATTGGAATCTTGTTCCAGAGCATGGGAAATCTCTGGGACAGGAATCTGTCCCTCTAGCGCATCCTATTTATTGTTGTGGTGAGGTTTAGATCCCTGGAGCATGTGGCTCAAGGGGATATGGTTTTCTTTAGGTGGAGCATGTCCATCAATTCTGGGTTGGACATGGCCTTGTATGTCAGGCAGAGATCACCTCTGAGTAGGCGGTATGCAACCGAGTGCATCTGGAGTTTCTTCAGTTGAGCTGCATAGAGCATCTGCTTGAGGCCAGTGATCCTCTTGGTGAGATACCTCTGTGGTCTTTCCAGTTGTTGCAGGTGTCTTGTAAGGTACATCCCAAATGGAGCATTGTACTCTATGATGGGTCTGATGAGTGATGCGTAGAGGGGCCCATTGAACTCTTTCGATCTGGATGCAAACCCTTTTGTGATTAGGTGGGCCACATAGAAGGATTTTCTAACCACTTTGGCAATGTGATTATCAAAGGAGAGGTTACTATGTACTTGGGTCCCCAGATCCCTTATTACGTCTTCCTCATTGAGGGGGCTACCACCTATGTGGTAGCCCCCCAGAGTTTGTGGGTACTTTGTTTTTTCCAAAGGGGATGACTATGCCCTTTTTGGCATTTAGCTTGAGGCCATGGTTTTGGCACCAGGTATCTGTCTCAGTGAGACCCTTTTGGAAGATGTCTGTGCTGGCCTGAGAGTCAATTATAGCCCCTAGTTTGCAGTCATCTGCGAACTTGGTCAGCCATAGTCCTCCTGTGCTTCCCTGTACCTCTGAGAAGTATATGCTGAACAGGAGGAGTCCTAGGACTGAGCCCTGGGGAACGCCACTTGTAACTGGTTTAGAGTCGGACCTAGCTCCCGCAACTCTTACCATGTGGGTTCTGTCCGTTAGCCAGTTGGCAACCCATCTCATGACATAGGGGTTTATGTTCAGGCTGGTGAGATTATTTATAATACCTTAGTGGGGAATGGTGTCGAAGGCCTTTGCGAGGTCTAGGTAGGCTGTGTGGACCACCTTTCCCTCATCTATAGCCTTGGTAACTGTCTCAAAGAAGTCCACCAGGTTTAGGAGGCATGATCTGCCCTTAACAAAGCCAAATTGGGTAGGGTCCAGTGTTTGGATGTTCCCAGTGTCTCTGTTAATGAGATCCATGATGATGCATTCCATAGCTTTGCAGACCAAGCTAGGCAGGCTTATAGGGTGATAGTTCCAGGGGTCCGTTGTGGTTCCACCTTTGTGGAGTGAAATAACCATTGCTGTGTGCCACTCTGCGGCCACGTAGCCTGTGGAGAGGCTGAGTTTAAACAGTGTGTTTAGGTGAGGGGTTAGTTCATCTTTGAGCTCATGTAGGATGCAGCCTGGAACACCATCCGGTCCCATTGATGCTGTGTTTTTGGCTTTGGAGAGGGCTGTTTTAACCTGAGTGTCTGTGATTTCAGGGCCACTACATTCTTCTAGTATAGTTATGGGCCTTTTTGGGGGTGAGAGCGGGTGAAGTTTGCACTGAAACTGTCTGCCAGGATGTTGGCTATATAGGTCGGTTCAGTGTATTTTGTGCCATTCTGCACTAACTCCGAGCAGATCTGAAAATTGCCACTTAGATTCTTGACATAACTAAAGAATGCCTTGTGGTTATCTTTGGAGTCCATGGCAATTTTTCTTTCGAAGCTAGCCTTGGATGATTTTATGAGGGTACATAGTTTCTTGCTGGTACTGATCAGAGATGTCTTCCCTTCTTGGGACTGTACTCTTTTTCTGTACTAGTTCCCTCCTTCTATTGTATAGCTTGCTTATGGCAGGGGTCCACCAGACTGGTTTCCTTTTCTTGGAGGAGTGAGTCTTGGTTTTGTTTGGGATAGCATGATCCATGCATTCTTGTAGGTGCCCATAAAGTGCATTAGTAAAGGATTTGCAGCTTGGACAGCGTTATCCTTTAGCATGGGGGCTTTGAAACTTCCCACCTCGATCTTAAGTAACGTGAAGTTTGCTTTTGAAACGTTTTTCACAGTGGTTTCTTTGACTGGGTGTGGTGGTGAATGTGGATATCCAGAGTGATTAGATTATGGTCAGATCTAACCAGCAAGGGGTTGACCTCTGGTGTGGAACACCAGTCGTCCATGTTGGTGATGACCAGGTCCAATATGTTGTCACCTCTGGTGGGGGTGTTGACCAGTTGATCCAGGGTGTTTGAGTTTATAAATTCTAGGAAATGTTGGGCAAGGGAGTTTGTACTTGAGTAGTTCTCCCAATTAATGTTTTGGTAATTGAAATCACCCAATATCAGGGTGTTTGGTAGGACCTTTATGTTTCCCAGTGTTTCCAGGAATGTGGAATGGGTGTCCTGGGACATGGTGGGTGATCTGTAGCAAGCTATAATTTGAATAGCAGTTTTGCCTGTTGTTAGTTGCACTGGATGATCTATGAAGCATCGTGCTATGCCACTAACCTGGAGGTGTGGGTATCCTTGATGAATATGGATACTCCCCCGCCTTTTGTATTTTGGTCCGGGTTTTGTGGCGGAAATGTATGGTATGAGTTGTAGCCTGTTAGTGCTGGGGTGCTCTCTGGAGCTTTAAACCAGGTTTCTGTTACTGCACATATATTGATTTCCTCCATACTGAGGAGTGCCTCGAGTGCGTGCATTTTGAGGTTTAGACTTCTGGCACTGAGTAGCATTACCCTCAGTTTTTTCTTACTTGTGCTATTTACAGCGGTAGGTTTGTCATTTGAGCCTTGCCTAAAAAAGGCAGTATGGGGGTGGCAAGAGCCTTGGTCAGTATTCGAAAGCCTAAGGGTGACAGGTGCAAGCCATCTCTAGTGAAGCAGCATGGCTTGTCAAGCATGTCATTCCAGGAGGGCAGACACTGGACTCCTTTGAATGACACCAAAAGCTTAGCCAATTGTTGAAATTGATAATTTTTTCTCTATGCTGTGGTATCATTCCTGGTGAGGGCAGGATGCTACTCAGGGTCAGGGTCATACCCGCCTGGGCTACGTGATCAGAGAGCTCCACCGTGTCTCTTTTCATGTAGTCCAGGGAGGTATGGCTCAGGTCATTCACACCAACATGGACAATGATAGAGTCATATTTGTACTTGTTCTGGAGTGACCTGAGTGCTTGTGTTATGTGGCAGATCCTGGCACCCGACAGGCAGCTAACAGTAACCTTCTCCTTGTTCAGCCTAGTGAGTGGGACGTCAGTGTGCCTGACTATAGAGTCACCTATTAGAACCATGCAGCAACCACAGACAGTCATTGTGGAAGGTTAGTGTGAACCTGATTTTACTAAATTATTTTTAGATTATTTAGCATGACACCTGTGTACATATAACCCTTACATGTATCATCAGCAGGTATGCAATCAATGTTATGTGTGGTACAGACTTTACAAACAATATATGGAATAAGTTCAAAAGAATTGTATAAAAGATGTATATCATATGATAGATTAATTCACAATAGGGTATAGATACTTAGAAGCAAGAAATAAAATAAGAAAGTTACATGTTGTTGCAGGATGAAATAATTGGGAATTAAATTAGTAGGTTAGAATGGCATAATGTGGTGGGAGGACATGGGGAAAAAGACAGCAAAATAAACCCTGCAGGGGTGGACCATAAGCAGAGCTGAATTCTTTATAAAGCTGACAAACTCGCACTAAAGTTACAGTTATACATGAAGAAGCACTGAAAGTGTGAAAATGCTAGTGTGAGTTTTTCAACTAAATAAAGAATTGAGCTCTGCTTATGGTCTGATCCTGAATAGTTTGTTTTGTAGTCATTTAGCTGCTTGCTTGTTTTGATTTAGGCAGAGAAGAAGAGATAAGGCTGAAGAAGTAGATGGAATAAAAATATAAGTTTTATGATTTGTAAATATGAAAGCTAGAAAACATAAAGTGGGAGTTGAGATGGATTTTATAGTGGTCATGTCATAGGGAGAGCATAGGCAGAGACATGAATTTATTAGGTGAGTCTTTAGCTGCTTTTGGAAGGATTTTAGATATTAACCTTGTTTAAGAGTGAGTAGGATGTTGTCTCAAGGTTTTCATACATGGTTGAAGTAAAGGGAGTCTTCTGTGGAGTTATTAGACTTTGATATATAAGTGGTAGGTGTTTATTTTTAGAACAAAAAGATCTGAAAGAGTTATAGTGCTAGATGATATTGGTGAGGGAAGGGTATTTTTGATATTTATTGATAAGATGGTGGATGTTGATCAGCTGGGCGTAAGTAGGGAAATGTAATAATTCAATCCAATTATTTTTTCTAGGCAGTAATGCATTCTATGATGCTGATTGACAGCAAAGTTAGCTATTTTGTTTTAGAATTGTTCCAGCTTGTATAACTTACTGGATTTAAAGTCAGGAGTAGAGTGTAGGCAGCAAGCGGGGAGAAGCTATATTTTTCTATACAGTATCAGTCAGATAAGATTTGATTCTGTGCAGAGAGTTTAGCTTGTAGTGTGTTTTTCACCTGTGTGGAATGCGATAGTGAATGAACTATAAAGACATCTTGGAGTTTTGTGTTTTGAAAGTGTTCAGTTTTTGCATGCTCAGAGGAAGTTATAGTGAAAGCATTTTTTGTGTGCGTTTCAATTGTTTTGCAGGTGAAGAGACTTAATTTAGTTTTGTTTGGGATGAGGAGCAGTTGAGATGTGGACAGCCATGTATCTACTGAGATGAAAGGATTCCTGAGTTATTTTTTGAAGAGAGTCAAGGTTGGCAGCAGAGCAGATAATGGTGGAATTGTTTGCATATTGAAAGACTGAAGCATTTTACAGGCTGTGGAGAGGTTGTTAATAAAGATATTTTGTCCAAGGATGGATCCTTGAGAGACCTAACTGATACAGGGACAAAGGATGAGAATTGATTTTGTCATTTAACAGATTGTGATCTACTGGGGAAGTAATTGTGGAACCAGGCTAGGGAAGAGTTAGTGAGATTTAAGTTTATAAGTTTTTGCAGGAGAATGTAATGAGAGACAGTGTGGAAACCTTCTGATATGTCTAGAAGGAGGGAGTATACTAAGCATACAGCATTTTTGATTAAGTTCTTGGTGTTAGTGAAACTAAGAAGGACAGTAGTAGTGCTATGGTGCAGTCAAAATCTATGTTGGGAAGGGGATAGAAAACAGTACTGAGTGATATGAGAGAAGATCTGCATTTGTATACATTTCTGTATTATTTTAGACAAAAGGGAACGAATAACTATAGGATGATATTTTGAGTTCATCTGAGTTTCCTCCATTATAAAGAGGGAGAATGTAAGATCTTTTCCAGAGAAGTAGGCTGTGGGATTCAGTGACGGACCAATTTATTAGAATGGAGACTGGATAAACTATGGCATCAGAGGCAGTTTCAGCTATTCAGCAGGTAGGTCCATAAGTGCCAGGGCAGTAAGTTTGATTTTAAGAATGTATCTTTTTATCATTAAGGCTGAGAATTGTGTTAATGAGAAAAAAAAACAGGGGGGGGGGGGGTTGCTAAGCTGTAGAGGGATTTGTAAAGCAAGGGGAGTTAGGTTATTACGGAGTGAGGATGCTGAGTTGATGAAGAGTGACGTGAATATGACAGGGATGGTTTCAAAGGTGTCTAGATTAGATAAGGTGGTTCAGGATGGGGAGGTACGGCCACGGTGAAGAACCTGATATATGGAAGCCTAGCAGAATTTGGGTTTTTTATGATTTTGGTCTTGGAGATTTGTACATTAGTTATTCTTATTTAACTTGATATGATATTTAATACTGTTCCTGAGACGTTTATAAAGCTGGAGATTTGTTTGGCTTTTATTGAACTTTTTTTTAACTAGTGAACAGATGTTGATGATTGCATCTGCTTTGAAGAGAGGTGTACTGATACCTTTGCATGAATTTCTCCTTAGACATTTAATGTAGCCCATAGCATCAGTATCTACAGCCTCTCTGAAGTATTTACATTTAAGAAATGCCTGTGACATCTTATATTACTGCCACCCCCACTGAGGCAGAACAACTATTTTGCTGATAGGCATTTCATTTTCTTCATCAGTGACTCCATATGTTATTAAGTTACTTCATCAGCGATATGATCAGCTTCCACATTAATGTCACTCTAGATGAAGGACTAAAGTGGCTCACTGCTTGATGCCTTGAGTGGGGTACCAAATAGTACTACAAGACCTGCAGATGATACAGTGATAATTTCCATTAATGCTCTTCACTGAATAATCTTGACCTAAAGAGTTTGCATTCTACGAGTCTCTAGCCTGTGATCTTTTCCACAAACACACGTTTATTAATGGCCTGTCCTACTACTTTCTTCTGTATGTTGATTTCTCCCCTTTGTGTTGCCAACAGATTAAATGCATCTGCAGACACTTTACTGTGGTATAAAGCAGCATGCAGCCTCCATGAGTAACATTATCTTTTTGGAAGGAATATTTTAATACTGCCAGTTCCACCATATTGTAGAAATGACTATAATGCAGGCTACCAGCATGCTGCATGTCTTAAACATATATATATTTAACCAGATTAAAGTTCTTAGATCACCCCTGAATGTTTAGTGGGTCTTGCAAGTTAAAAGCAATATCTGATTACTATTATTATTAAGTGAGCTTTTATTTACTTTTGATTGATGCTTCAGTAATAGCATGCTGCCATGCCATTCAGCACTGGCTTTTGCAGTAACATTCCCGATCTAGAAGTAAGAAGGAATAGCATGATGTTTGTCAAAGTAACCGACAGAAGTGAAAAATAAAAGGAGTTAATGCCACCTAACTGCGATGTCCCAGTGATTATATCATATATCTATACTTAGGGGACAAAATGGGGACATAAGCATGGGAACACATTAGGAAGAGGAGTGACCCCTTACTGTGTTACAAAAAAAATACAGCCTGCTTCCAAGAAGTGTCATGCATACAGGTATGAAAGGCTCACAGAATGTACACAAATCCAGCATTGTTTTAGGAAACTTATTAACTGTGTGAGAGGAAGGATATAGATGTATGAAATCACAAAACAATTGGCAGTGGAACAATATGCAACCTTTAGATCCTACAATTTATGATTTTTACATTTTCAGATTTTGAAACTTGCATAAACTGTCTAGAAGGCTGAACTCCTTGTAATACCCCAGAGCATCACAGAAATAAATGATTGCACAAATAGGCATATTCATTGTTAAAGGAAGCACTGCTTAACACAAGAATGTGTTCAGTTTCTGTTAATAACAAAAGTGTCTTTTTCACAGGTAGTGTTTTTGTTAACGGTCTGACCTACTTCAAATCTGAAGCCGGAGTCGATGACTTTCTAGAATGTAAAATTTACAGACTGATCTAGATCTCTTCTTACAGAAGCAAACTTAATCTGTCAACAATCCACATTAAAAAGCAATATATGTCCTTCCCTAATAATGTATCTGGATGAACAGTGTGCGTGCATATTAACATCATCTGTGAAAATGTCATTGTGCTGAAAATAGTTCCTTATACTGATGACTTGTTTATCAATTCCTCTGCAAAAAGTTCAGCAATAGATTGATTTGTTCTGCCATGTTTCATTTATAATGTAACAAGAAAAAATATCACAGAGTCACATGTCATGGTTCTTCAGTGGAAACTCACTGACATACAGAGTTGATTTTATGGGATTGATGTCTTGCCAAGTCTGCAGTATTTTATATTCACGCAGTAAGGGGACTGGAACAATTTTGTATTTACAGATGGGAAAAGAGGAACTGAAGAACGTTGCTTGCCTCTAGTACGTTAAATCTTTCATGCTATTATTTCTTGTATGTAGTCACTTTGAAGACATAGACGCATAGAAATGTCTTTGTTCTGTATGACAGACCAAGCCAGAGGGTTGTAGACCTAAGGGTGGGCTACCAAAATGTGTGATGGCATACCTCTCAACTGATATGATTTAGGCTTAACACTATAATTTTGTCCCTCCTACTTGGCCTTGCCCCTCCTCAATTTACTGAATTACTCATAAAATCAGACCTGGTTGTGGCGACATATTTTACTGAATTATAAATTAAACATATAAAAAGATTTCCTACAACTTATTATATAAGGCTTTGGTGTAGAGAACTTGTATATCCATGGCAAGAAACTTTGTGTTTGGCTACTGTTAGTAAAATAAGTAAATCACTTCATTTAACTTCTGAAACTAAAAAAGTAAAAAAAAAAATATGTGTATGTGCGAGTGCGCATGTGTGTGTGTGTATAGTAGAGACAGACTGATATATTTAGGTAAAGAAACATGTAGATGTGTTTATATATGTGCTGGTATAGGTCAGATAGTTAAGGCTCTAAGATAGTAAGAAGGTTTATGCTGTAGTCAAAGGGTTGATTCTCTTAAGCTTCTGTTTTCATGTGTTGCGATCATGAATTAATTACTTAAACAGAAAGTGTTGCCAATTCACCATTGTAAAAAAGGCAGTTGTACCTTGCTGGTTTACCAAGTTTCAAAAAATAAAAGGTATAGCTGTGTCTCGCATGATGTCCATATTCCAGATGTGACACTCAACTATAACATAAAGGGGTGATGCACTCCTGAGTTGCTGTAATCTGGGTGAGACATTAAACTGACAAACCAATGATGATAGCCATTCAGGGCATTGTTAAATATTCTATGGCATCTGATAAAGAGTTAAGGATGTTTTATTAAGATGAATACAATAAAAATGTACATGTAATAATAATTAAATCAGTGGGATTTTCTTATGGTAAATATGATCAAAATGTAAACTGTGAGAAGTAAATTCAATGATGTTTTCTTAACGTTGGTACGATGAAAAATATAAAAGTCTGAATAGTTAATTCTGGAAAAAAAGTAGGTTAAACTAGAGCTATGCATCACAGATAAAATAGTAAATACAGGGAAATTGCTCTAGTGGGTGAAGGCCTGATTTTGCAGAAGGCTGGACAGCCTAAAATACTGAGGAAAAAATCACTTTATGAGAAAGCCCTCGGACATCAGTAAATAATACTGTTCATAATATAACACATGGCCACTTCTGTACTTGCAAACAAGCTCTGCACAAATAGAAAGAGAAGTGGAAGGTAATATGTCACTATAAAGGAAGAGGACAGAAAGCAATTCCTTATATAAGTAATGAGCTTCTTTCTGTAGATCTTCCTCATAGTGATCACTGCTGCAGCAGCCTAAGCTATATGGGTTGTTTCCTGACAAGGAAATAACAGCCGTCGAGCTTACAGCTTCACGGCTCCTTCCAAGCACCCAAACTGTGGCAGCTTGAGCTAAGCTGACTATAAAAAAGTCTGCATGCCAAGCCCTTCAGAGCTTTACTGCCAAGGAAGAGTACACTACTCTGAAGATTTTGTGCATCAATGTTAGGCTTGTGTTGTTCCTTTTCTGGCCAGATAACTTCCATTTGGGAAGAATCTTCCATAATGTATTTTTTGTTTATTATTAATACTTTTTTCTTCCAGAAAGTTATTTTAAAGCTAGGATTTTGTATTTTAACAAACTGGCATGAGACTGTATGTACTTTTAAATGGAGGTGTTTCTTTTTCCTGTCAGTTTAAAAGTTGTTTATAGCAACTGTAAACTATTTTTTCTGTGGAGTAATAGTATGTATTTTACTCTCTGGGACTGAAAAAATGTTTAAAAGTGCTTTTAACTGTGTTTGTTTTTCAAAAAAGTGACTTTTAAAGACTTTTGTTTTTTGCTGGCATTTTCCCCAGGAAAGAAGCACCATTTTCAGCTTGACTATGCAACAATCTGTCGGTTCCACAGTTGGTCTTTCTTCCAGCCATAAAAATAAATAAATAAAAATAAAAGTTAAGCAAAAAGCCTTTGCCATCACAGCAAGATAACAATTTGCCTCAGCTGTAGGGGGATGACTGCTGTGACCATTAGTTGTACCTCAGATAGCTCATCATTTACCTCGGATCGTTCTGGTGTAGCATCTACAGCTACTATGGACTGTAGTTAGCCACATCTTCTGCAGATATTGCGGTCCCATCAGCGAGGAAGGGAGAGCCACTCTTGTTAATACTGGGTAAGGGAAATGGGAAGAATTCCCTGTTTTGTCAGAATGTTGTTCCCTACCCTGGGGAATTTGATGCTGCCATTAATAACACTGTTGGTCCCAGTTTTCATGTCAATAAGAAACAGAAAATTAAGCATTTATCTACTCCTCCTTAAATTTACATAGGCATGAATAGTTTACTTGGTCTGGCTCAGAGTTTAATTCAGGTTATTGATCCTTATTGTAATATAGTCTCTGGTAAAATAAAGTGCCTTTCTTGGAAAATTCAAAATTCTGAATCTGGACATGGGGATGGTAGGGACAGATGCAGGGTTTTCTCCTCGGATTTCTGATCCAACTCAGAGAGCTCAGTTTCTGACTCTCCCTGTGGGGCTTCTCTTCTATGAGACTATATCTAGAATGTGGCAGTGTTTTCAGTAGGAGAACACTGAGGTTTCTCAGTCCCTCAAAAGAAAATACTACGAGATGTTACAGAAGGAATTTCCAGAAACTACACCCATTCCTCTAGTTTTGTCTGCCTTGGGGAATGTGACTGTGTGTTATTGTCTGCAGTTTTCCTGACAGCCATCCAGCTGCCACTAAATTGGAAGATAGGATGTATAAAATTCCTCATTCTTTAAAATTTAATTTACTTTTCCCAAACTTGATCCAGCAGCTATAACTTTAGTTAATTTTTCAGCTGCTAAACACCTAGTTAATTCCAGCCCTTCTCTCTCTCTCTCTGATAAGGATGGGAAGATCATTCATAAGTAGGAAAAAAGTATATCCTTTCGCAACTTTGATTTTCAGAATTTTGAATTGCCAGGCTCATATGTTAAGGTTTGTTCTAATTGTGAAAGTATGCGGAATGTTTTGTGTACAGATTCTTCTTATGAGGAAAAAAGTCTGGTTTAAATAATGTATTTTCTTTTATTTTTCGAGTCATTACTCATTGTATACAATGTGTGCATGACTCTGTTGATATTTCTTCCAGAGCTATGGCCACTAGTACTGTTTTGCCGAGGTTTGCATGGCTGCATTCTCAGAACCTTTCAGATGATGTTAAACATGAGATTTTAAATTCTTCCTTGGATAGATATTTAGTTTTCCGATCTACTGCTGCAGCGGTGATCAAAAAGTGTGATAAAAAGGGTGATACAGGGAATCTGTAGGATTTTTCAGCCCTCATTTTTCAAGTTTTGCAAAGGATTCTCTAACTCCTCATACAGTTTTGATAAGAAACAAAATAAACAGTCTCAACTAAATACAGGTAAACAGATATTTAAGAAGAAATGGCAAAGGGGTTCCAAGAAAAAATCTGGAATCTCCCAAAGCCAAAGGCAGTCCAGCAAATCAGAATGACTATTTAAGAGACTTTGCTCCCCCCACCTACACTGGCACTCCTTTTTTCTTCTAGAAAGTCTGAATCTAAATTTAACTCTTTGGCAACAGATAGTTTCAGACAAATAGGTAATGAAGATCACTCATCAAGGTTACAGATGGCAGTGGGAGGAAATTCTTCCTTTCCAGGGGATAATTCCTCATCTTCCAGACCAGACTCTTTTGTTTCCACCTGTCACTCGTCCAGTCAGGATAAAGTAGACAAGTCTTTGTGGGTTCTGTTCAAACAGCTTTATTATGTACAAACACATCAGGATTGAGGCTTAATAACTTTAACTTAGATAAACTTATAAACAAACTAGCTATTACACTCACACATGCTCACTCTTTGGCTGCACTCTCAAAATGTCACTGAAGCTAGCATGTGCTTGCTATTTATATGCACTTGCTGAACTTGAAATGCTTCTTAAAGGTCCAAAACACACACACACACACACACACACACACACACACACACACACACACACACACACACACACACACACACACACACACACACACACACACACACACTACTCCAAACCACCTGTCCTTTATCACATTCTGTTCCAGGAAATGATAGAACCTCTTTCCTCTTCCCGGGTAGAAAAGGGTTTTATTCAGTAATGTTTTTGCTGTTAAAGAAAGAAAATCCTTGGAGAACAGTTTTGGATCTTTATTTTCTAAACCTGTTTTTGATAGTGCCCAAATTCAAAATTATGTTCCTTCTCAATCTGTTATATCTTCTTCCTCATTGAACTTTCCTTGTAATATTAAATTCAAAAGATGGTTATCATCATATTCCTGTTTATCCAGACTGTAGGCGATGTGTCTGGATCACATTATCAGGTCTCTGTCTTATCCTTTGTAGTATCCACTGCGCCAAGAGTGTTCACAAAGTGTCTTGCTCCAGTTATAGCTTTTTCAGGCTTCAGGTTATCCATATTTTCTATCTTTAGATGATTTGCATATCTTTGCAGAGTCTTTTTCAGTGTGTCATGAATCTCTTTCTTGGGTGAGAGATCTCTTACACAAGCTGTTAATCTGGGAGAATATTTAAGGGTCTTTCTTGACTCCTTCTCACATAATTGTGTTTCTGGGATGTCAAGTAGAAACACAGTTCAAATACCTTTTCTTCCACAGGAAAAAAATAGATCTATATCTAGATATATTTCTAGGATTTTACTCTCAGACTTCAGTCACTGCAAGGGAATACCTCAGGAGTTTGGGTATCATGGTGTCTATGATTCCATGATACCCCTGGAGAGACTCCACATCAGAAAGATACAGTAGTTACTGAAGTATCTGTAGTCCCAACATTAATACCACTTGTCTTTCTGTAGCCCAGTGATGGTTTTTTTTTAAAACAAGAAACATCTTTATTAAATTATTACTTATGACATAGGTAATCATACATTTATATAAATGAAAACAAACCATATTGATATAATCTTAGTTGCAAGTGTTTTACATCACAAACCATAGCAACATAATTTTAGTTGCAAACATTATATATCACTTATAATCTATCCAAGCATTGTCAGTCAAACATTACATAGCTCATTCAAATCTTGCCTTCTTTTAAACCTCATTCGTTTCCTGTATGTATTGTTCGCACAATTCCCATTTTCCTTATGTAATTTGCTCTTACCCTTTTCTAAAGATTCCAGTTCCAGTTGTTTTATCACTGTTACTTTATTTACTACTTATAGTACAGTTAATTTAGACTTTGATTTCCATTTTCTAGTAATTTTTTTTGGCAGCCACAATAATTAGACTCAGCAAGGCCTTACTATGTCTAGGCAATTCCAATTCTGCATCATAGCTCAGAAAAATAATTTCCCTGATCACACCAGTTTGTTCACTCAGTATCTCTGATAAAGTTGTCTGCAGGGAATCTTTAAAATTTTCCATCTCTGTCCTCTCCCAGAAATTATGTTCCCAATTACCTCTTTCTTCCCCATCATACCTCCAACATTTGCTGTCTATCTGAGGAATAATTCTCTGGAGTCTACTTGGGGTATAAATATCTATGTTAACATTTCCAAGCAAAAATCTTAAATCATCCAGATTTTGTTGCATATTTGGGAGACAAACATATATCCCTCATTATTTATTTGTGAATTGCTTATTCAGTCTCTCTTCTCAATCCATTTAACCTCCTCTGATTGATTCTTATAGTTATCATGCAATGTTTTATATTATCTACTAATTATTCCTTTTTTGAACAGCAGCGTATGTTCTAGATTCTAATAAAAACTCTAGCAGTATTAGTCTTTCATTTAGGAACCCTATTTCTTTCTCTTTGCCTATACTCTGATATTAATCCTTGATAGGGAGGAAAATCTCTAACCTGCAGTCAAAATAAATTATTGGTATCTTCCCATCATATTACCTTTCTGAGTCTAGTTATTTCTCCCACTACCTTGGTTCCTTTGCCAGTTTTCTCCAATAAGTTCCAGCCCCCTCTTGCATGTTGTCTGTATCCCTAATTGCAGCCATCCCTATCAGTATAATCTTCTTTCTCCATTCCTGTGTTGGATTAGTTCTTAGAATACTTTATGCTACTTTATGAATATAATATTCTGCATGATTATTGTTATTCTCCTTAAATGTCTACATCCAAAATCCCAGTCTCTCCTTCTTTCTTGAGCTTCCCCCCTGTTTCACCATTGTTATTTTCCACTTTAAATTATAGTTTTCTGCTTGTGCGTATAGGAGCCTTAACTGTGTAGCTATGAAATACCCCTTAATATCGGGTAATCCCAATCCACCTTGTTCTATTGGAAGAATTAGCTTATCCAGCTTGACTCTTGCCATCTTCCCCTCCCAGATAAAATCCTTTAGCTCTTTATTAATTGCTATCTGCAACTTCTCCTCTGGTTGATAAAAATATGCCTGACCTGTATATAAGATTAAAGGGACTAAAAACATTTTAACTGATTGTATCTTATTATCCATATCCATATAACAGAGCTTCCAGTTTCTCGGTTTTGTATTATCTTTTGTTTAGTCTCTTCCTACATATCCTTAATTGCAACACTGGAATCATTTTTAATCCATACTCCTAAATACTTCGTTTTATCATGTCCCTATAAATATGTATATTGCTGAACCAATTTGTGTGTAGGTACATAATTTACTGCTATTGCCTTTGTTTTAGATTTATTAATTTTGTATCCTGAAAAGATTTGGAGCTGTCTCAAAATGTTTCACAACACTGTAATGTCTCTTTCTGGTTTTATCAGGTATCAAATATTATCTGCAAATAGAGCCAGCTTTTCTTGACTACCATACCAATTATGTCCTTGAATTTCTGAGTACCTTATTTTCTTTGCCAATGGTTCTAAATATAATGGCAATAACAAAGGGGAAAAGAGGACATCTCTGCCTAGTTCCTCTGCTCAAGCAGAAATTATCAGAGAGGAACCCATCCACTTTAATTTTTGCCTCTGATCCCTCATTAATCCTCCTAATCAACTGTATAATTTTATCAGGTGATGCAAATGCTTCCATTGCATTGCTCGTAAAGTCCCAGCTTACTCTGTCAAATGCTTTCTCTGGATCAAGAACCATCAACAACAGTGGTATGTTCTTACAATCTGCTTCACTCTGGATCATCAATGTTCTGTTAATGCTGTTGAACGTTTGCCTCCCCTCCACAAAACCACATTGCTCCATAACTATCAATTTTGGCATCATTGTTGCCATTCGTTTAGCTGCTATAGACATACACATTTTAATCATGGTTTAGTATTGAAATGGGCCTATCTGAAGCTGGATCTGATGGATCTTTACCCTTTTTAGGTATTACAGCTACCACTGCTTTCTTTCAGGACATTGGTACCTCTCCTCCTCTGAAAATAGTATTAAACAACACCTTCCAGATCTTCATCATTTTTTCCCTCCTAGCTTCCAAACTTCCACAGGAATACCATCTGTTCCTGGGGACTTTCCTGTAGATTGGTTATATATCACCATTTTTATCTCATCTTCTCCTATCCTACTTGAGTCTCATCTACCTTTAACCTTGGCATATTTAATTCTTCCATAAATATTTTCATTTGTACCTTTTTGATTTCCATATCTTCCTATTTTATACAGACTTTCATAGAATTTCCAAAATATTTCTAATACTTCTACAGGATCTCTTGTTATTTTCCTTGTTATAGGCAACCTAAACTTGGCAACTGCCCTTTTCTACTTTCTGTTGCCTGAGTCATTGTGCTAAAAGTTTTTGTGCTCTAGAGTTATTATAAAAAAAAAACTGTTGTTTAACAGCAGTCTTTTTAAACTCATGCACATTATAGGGGTAATCCCTTATTTTCTGTTTAGTGTTCTGCAGTTGCTCCTCTTCTTCTGTGAGATTCCCCCTATTTTACAATACTTCAACATTTGTCAGTCTCTCTAAATAATTATTGTTACTTCTTAACCATATCTGCCTTTCTTTTATTTCCACCCTATTTTTAAACTCCTCTTTAATTCTATCCCACTCCTTAGCTATATCTTTGGAATAAATTTCTATCTTCTCTAATAGCTGCTGAATACTTTTCATTACACATTCCTCAAATTCCTCTCTTTTCAATAGATAGGTATGAAAGCACCAGTGTCTCATTTTTATTTCATTACCCTGTGTTTTTATTTTAGTTATTATTGGAGCATGATATGAAATAATTATTGGGTGCATATTAAGACCTTCAAATAATGCACATGTTCCTGTGAAATGTAAACTCTATCTAGCCTAGGCCAGTTTTTGTGTCTTGGGGAATAATATGTAAATTTACTCCAAACTCCTAGTACTGAATGCACATCTTTTATGCTAAATATTTTCATTTCTCACCCCCCCCAGGCACATCTTCAAATTCCAGTCCCCACCTATAATTAATATTCCTTACTGAATGCTGATTATTTCTCCCAGAATTTTCTTAAGCTCCATTATAGCAGTTTTAGGTGGAATATAAATACATGCCATTGTAATCTTCCTGCCTTGCCAGTAGCGTCTTAGTACTACATATCTGCCATTATTATCTTTTTTGTCTTCTTCTGTCACTATTGGAGCTCCTCTTGCAATTAATATTAGTACTCCTCTTTTCCTTTGTCCCAGGTATTTTGCTGAATAACCATCCTGAAAACCTTTATTTATCAAATTCACATGTTCAGTTCTTTCAAACTGTGTCTCCTGTAGCATAGCTATTTGCAGTCTACATTTTTTAATATAGTTCACTACTCTTTTTTTTTGCATTTATCTGTGAGACCAGTCACATTTAAAGACATTATATAAAGCATCATTGTATTAAAAAGTTATTATTCCCACCGTTATTTTGTTAAATGTCTAGTTCCAGCTTTTGTGTTACATGCATACACTGCTTGGCAGGTTAATCTTTTATAGAGTTGTTTCTTTCTATTTCTATTTGAGCCTATGTCATATCTTACAAAACTTTTTGTTTTATTGAAAGTCCTCAAAAAAAAGAAAAAAAAAGAAAAAATATAAAACATACCTCCAATACCTGCTAAAACCTGTTAACTTTATAACAACATAGAAAACTATGTACATCTTTAAATATTGAAGTTGTATCCTCCTAATAGGAACAAATGTTCCAAACTGCCAGCCACACTCATAGACTTGTGTTTACCTAAAAGAAAGGTTATCCATTCTAAGATACATAGTCCAGCCTGTGCTTCAACTAAGTTGGAATTTAGCTGTTACTCAATGTGCAGCCATTTTGGAAGTCTCTCCCAGTGCTGGGGTTTGTCAGAAGAGAAATCACTTGGTGTTGACAACAGATATCCCTAAATCTAGGTCTCCCCTTCTCCTTCTCATTTCCAAAGATAGTTAGTCACCACATAAACCTTGGATTTTGCTTGGGGAATAGTTCCGTAAGAGATAAAAGTGCAAGGTGTGTGGGAGACCAAGGACTGATACAAGCAGGTAAATATAAAACAGATGCTTGCCATGATCAAGGCACTTAACACAATGAATCATCTTTGGTCCCCCGAAACTGTTCAAGTTGTTACAGACAATACCCCAATCATGTGGTACAGCAAGAAGAAACAGGAAACCAGGTTGCACACCTTCAGCAGACTAGCCATGTTACCTTGAGATATAGCTTCACAGCACAATCTCACTCTACAGGCATCCTGCATTGTAACAGACCAAAGTTATGTGGCAAACAGGCTGAGCAGGAAAAGGGCAGACCCTTACAAATGGAAACTAGATCAGGGATCTTCCAAAATTTCATCCATCTTTGGGGAGTTCCTCAAGTAGACCTGTTTTCCTCCTCTCGGAACAATCAGCTGGCAAGATTCTACTCCAGGACTCCATGAAAGAACACAACTCTACTTTTTTTATTTGATTCTGTCAACCTCCATTTGTCAGCTGAGTGACTTGGAGTAAGTCACTTAAGCATTGTTCTCAGATAAGCACTAAAGAGGGGCATGTATGTCTGGTTCCACTATGAATCCTTAAATTTATCTAGATGAAGCTACAAAACATTTTTGCACTCCTGCTGCGTGAGATATTTGCCCCGCAACCCCTCTTAGTTACATGTACTCCATAGTCACCTAACTGTAGAGAAAAACAAAAAACTTACAACTTATTCAGATGTAATGGATAAGTTATAGCTTTAGCTATTTCATACTTAACCACCAATGGGGAAGTCATTATATCTAGTGAGTGTACCTCGTGAGCAAATAAAGAAAATGAAGAAAACACATAGAATCCTTTTAAGAAAGAGCAGAAAGAAGGGCAGTGTAAGGAAATGGTAAGCCGAGACAAGAAGAGAAGCATACATGGCTATACAGTGGATATAAAAAGCTTACACATCCCTGTTAAAATGCCAGGTTTTTGTGATAGAAAAAATGAGACCACAATAAATCATTTCAAAACTTTTTCCATCTTTAATGTGACCTATAACCTGTACAATTCAATTGAAAAACAAACAAATCTGTTAGGGGAAAATATATACAAAATAAAAAACATACATAAGTGCACACACCATTAAACTAATACTTTGTTGAAGCACCTGTTGAAATCCTTTTTACTTGACATTCCAAATTGGCTTTTTTTTTATATTGGTACCAGTATGCATTCCCTGAGCATAAATGTCAGCTATGAGGATGACAACTGGCCATTAAGATATGGCTATTGTCACTGTATTTTTTTAAGCTATGATATTTAATAAATTAAACCATAGTTGAATATCCTGTTCCTTACCTTTAAGAGCATCATTGATCAAACAAATATGTATTGCCATCTAATCAGTCACATTTGCAAAAAAGAGGTGAAAAACTCTGATATTTGGTATATTTTTGGCAACTAGTGCAAAGGACTGAGACTGTGAGCTGTTAATGAGCTGCTTCCTATAGTCTAGGGTTTGGCAAATGATTCTTTCCACTTTTATTTGCATATTGTCTGGCTCTGTGTAATAGGCAGAGCTCCCAGGTTGTCCCTGAAAAGGACATGTGTCTGGTGGGGTTACCTGGTTAATAAAAGTATAAAAAATTAAGTATTGTATATCACAGAAGATATGCCTATATTATCACTCAATAAAATTAAAAACATAAACACCATGTTTCAGACACTACCTCAGGTGTTTGCTTGCCTAAAGTGAAAGACAGCCTTGGTAAATCATTAAAAGTAGTCCTTAAAAAATTGTAGAGATGGAACATTTATGAGAGCTGTGATTCCTTGTAGTAGTTCCTGTACATAAAGGATGGTTCACCATAGATCCAATAGCTACAGACTGATCAGTTTTAAAAGTATTCTCTGCAAAACCATTGAGATAATTATTATTAGGCTGGTTTAAAAAAATGCAGGTGACCCATTTCTCCTTGCCCAAGGTCTTGTCTTCTCAGGGAACATGTAATGTTCTTGGATCAGGACAATGCTTTCATTGTATTCTCCCTTGTGTAAATCATTACCAAATTGTGTGAGTTAAGTGTAAATGGTTACATTATTCACAAGTAAAAAAAAAAACGAGTAAATGTTAGAACATAGGAAGTATGAAAGCCAACAAATTTAACCAACAACGTTCCACAGAAATGCTGGCCGTTGTCCTCTTTGTCATTTTCTTTTCTGAAGTCTACTTGAAGAAGCAGCTTTATATTACAAATTATGCAGATGACTATAAGGTAGAAATTTTAATTTTACCTCCTGTAAATTCTTCTGTACTACAAGATTGGTTGGTTGGTTAGGTTTCACACTTGATCTAGTAATAATACCTTTGAGGTCAATGTCACATACTTAGATTTTTGGGAAATGTGGAATATCATTTCTTTGCGAAGTGCATAGACAAATATTGAAAAGTGGTAGCATAATAAAACAGCTAAGGATCATAGCAGATGACAAACTTAAGTCTGACCATGGCCTTGGTGCTGTAGATAGCAAGGGTGACAGGGTGGCCCCTGTGTTGCTTAACTCATTAATGATGGCATCTGAGTTATCCTAGCATGGCACCGTAGAAAAATTACATAATCTTGGGTCCTGAATTAACTTACTTTTCGCATTTACTAATTTATTTTTATTTGAAAATAGTCAGGAAACTGATTTTAAAATATAAACAAATAAATAAATAAAGGTCTTGTCCAGGACTACAGAAGGGTAATAATTTTCCTGTTAATATCATTGTAAAAGCATAGTTATTACACTGCATGCTTCCAATTTAATAAATGGAAATTGTAAGCCAGAAGTGGAACATTATGTTATTTATTAGTGTGGCTTTTTGCTTCCTGCTGTTCATATAGTAGCAGGTCATGTTCAACCAGTCCATACCCTCTTACTATATCCTGAGAAATAGAAACATAAATTGTTTAGCTCTAAAAGGCAGTTTTTATTTTGATTGCAAGGAGAGTGTTTTAGGTCAAAAAGAAGCAGTACATCCCTCAACATTTCTGTGGGACTCCTTGGTGTGTGCTTCCAACATTAGGGAGGAAAGTGTACTTCTTTATGGAATGAGGGAATGCTATGCCTTTCTGCAGATCTGTGCCTACAAACATTTGTTTTTTTTTTCTTATATTTTCCCCTTAGTAAAACTTATTTTTGTGGGTAGGCAGTTCTCTACATAACTGGCAGCACCAGATATGTAGTGTTGTGAAAGCAATTCCATCCTTGGAGACCATTTCAAACTAAACCCTACAGACATTTGTTTGGAGGGGATGGCAGGGAGTGTGTATTGATTGGTGAGTGGAGTGACACAGAGAAACAGTCATCACAGTCATACAGAAAAAGCAGTAAATTCCTCCAAAGATTTTGAAGAACCCCACTGAGTATGTAAGAGGGTCTAATTATCAGTTGTACTAAGGAAAGGTCTGCATTTCAACTTCCGAAGAGACACTGTCAACTGATTCAGGAATGGTATATCAAAGTTTAATAGGTAAAACTGAAAATGTTTAGGAAAATATGAATACTGACAGTGTACTTGAGGAGATGTTTCTTTTCAAACAGTGTATTGAACAGACATCTTTTGACTCACTGATTGCATCAGCATAAACTAACAATTCACATCAGGAACAGTACATGCAAAGCAGATCTCAGTGGATAGTTCACATGAGTGTCAGCATGCATGTGAGACAATGTAGGTGCTCCCGCGGTTCAGGAGATTGGGTAGAGACAGTGGAGGAGGGGCATTGACTACAACTCTGATCTGAGATATATAACAATAAGCATCCTGTGTTTTGGCTTATTTATACTGGTTATTGCTTCTAGCAATTTATATATAGCATTTTTTATTGCCTGCTGCATACTTTTTACTGTATTTTATTGCTCTTAACTAATCTAGACGGTTAAACGAAAATCGTCTGCCTTACAGGGCCTGAGAAATAAGTTTTTTACTGTCACACTGTTTGTAAAGCTTTATAGCTAGTTTCACTGTGGAAAAGGTATTAACAGGAAATTGTATGCACTTGTTAATCACCTATTTGTTTGTTCTTATTTACTGCCAAGGAGTGTTTCATATAACTGATTTGTTTGCAGTTAAAAGCATTCTGTAGAGTCTCCTTGCTCCTTTATCTGTTAAAAACTTTCATTTTGTGGCTTACTGCTGTTCTTCTGCTGTGATAAACATTTCTGTAGTGTTTACTGTCTAAAAGAGTGTAGGCTAGTAGCTTTAGTATTGTACCCTGCCCACACTCCCTGGTAGTGTCTTGCTGTTATACTTGGTGGCTTTGCAGTTGTCCACCCCTACTGTAAATTTGATCTGGGACACTACTCCCAGTCTAGTGTCATTACCTCATTCTACCTAATACAGAGAGAACATCTGAGAAGGCCAACCCACTTAGTTTCTTTCCTTCTGTTCCTCCTTTCTCCCTTTCCTAAAAAAAATGCCTGAATCTCCTTGTGTTCTGACTGTGCTTCTCAAACATTTTGGAAATATAGAGTATATTTTAGTGCATTTATTAAAACTGTATTTGCCTTAATACTGCTACAACTTAAGTGCTCTAGGCTGCACTGCATCTGAATTGTTTTAGTGTGTTTTAGCTGCTTTTCTGTATATATAGACTTTTCTGTATATGTAGACTAGTTACTTATTCAACTGTATTACTGCATCTTAAATCATTTTTCAGTTGTGCACTTGCCTTGCTTTATTTAAAAAGTTTTAAATTGCTAATTTTTTAGAGTTTTAATTGCATTTACTGTTTAGGACTACACACTCAAGCGTGTTAGCCTTTTCTGTGTTTATTTACTGTATTATTGCATTGTTTAGCGTGTTTTAACCAAAAATACTATTTTATTTGCTCATTTCCCGCCTTTCCTAGCAAGTATAGTCCAGATCCCAGGCTTTGCTGGTTTCAGGACTTTATTTTCTGTGTTCAGAGCTATCCAGTCCTTGTTGTGGTAGAGGGAAGTCCTACTGCTTGGTGCTGAGCATTGTACTGCCTATCTAACACTAGAGGAGTGGTTTCCAGCTCTGAAATTGTCATTTTATTAGCCATTTTGGGCTGATTTCCATCCCTTTTAACTTTCTGCCTTAAAAATGTGTGTGTTTGCGCATTTTTCACATCATGCAGCCCCGCGGGGCTACAGTTAAACTATTCCAGGTGCCAGAAAGTCTGCTCTTCAAATTTTCCCATAGATCTAGCTGGTTTCTCAGTAGTAGCACTAAAATCTGAACCCCATGTGACTAGCACTTTCTCTAGAATCTGCGGGAAAGCACTAGGAAGCCTTAAACTGATACAAGCACTCAACTCTCCTTGTTAATAAGGAGAAATTAATTCTAGGCACGAAACAGCCTATAATTGCAAAGTACCTTGCAAAGGTAAGGGAAAACAGCTCTTGTAATTTACAAAAAAAAGCACCTAAATAAGCATATCCAAGGGTCAGCTTCTGGTGATTTCTCCTGTACACCTGGTGAATCTAGGCATACTGGGACAATGCAGCAACTGCCTCATGTACACAGACAACCGTCTCCTCCTACCACCCAACACTACAACCTGTGAGAGATGCACTTACATAGCCAAACTGGAAGCAAAGCTCTCTCCAGCCAAGATTGTGCTAAACAGTCAAGAGGAGAAGGTTAACACCTGCACTACATCTCAAGCAGCACATAGCCCTTCAAAACCCACATCATCAACACCCACACATAGCAACACTAAACCCACATATGCAGAGGCCCTTAACATTAACCTGCCCAAGCAACAAGGACCTCCAAAGCTGAAATGCAAACAAACACCAGTCACAAACAAAGTGACACATAGCTCACAACACCAGTGTGCCACCCAACAACAGCCCCTATGGCAAGACAACGTACCCAACACTTTAGTCATAGGTGACTCTATAGTCAGGCACACTGATGTCCCATTCACCAGGCTGAACAAGGAGAAAATTACAGTCAGCTTCCTGTCAGGTACCAAGATCTGCCACATAATGTATGCACTCAAGTCACTCCACAACAAGTACAAATACGAATCTGTCATTGTCAATGTTGGAGTGAATGACTTGAGATGTACCTCCCTGGACTACATGAAAAGAGACATGGAAAAGCTCTCATATCATGTGGCCCTAGGTATGACCCTAGCCCTGAGTAGCATCCTGCCTTCACCCAGAATGATACCACAGTATAAGGACAAAATGATTGACTTCAACAATTGGCTAAACTTCTGGTGTCATTCAGAGGGGATCCAGTATCTGCCTGGGATGACATGATCGACAAACCATGATGCTTTGCCAGAGATGGTCTGCACCTGTTACCCCTGGGATTCAGGTTACTAGCTAAAGCTCTTGCCACCCCTATAGTGCTATTTTTAGGCAAGGTTCAAAGGACAAAACCACCACCGTAACAGATACAAGCATGCAAAATCTGAAGGTAATGCTACTCAATGCTAGAAGTCTAAACCTCAAAATGCACTCTCTCGAGGCACTCCTAAAAATGGATATCTGTGCAGTAACTGAGACCTGGTTCAAGGCTCCACAGAGTACCCTACAACTCTTACCACACTTTTCGGCCACCAAACCAAGACTGAAACACTAAAGGTGGAGCAGTGTCCATATTCACCAAGGATATTCACACCTCTAGGCTAGTTGCCCAACACAATGCATCTGAAATTCTCCAGGTGCAACTAACACTAGGTAAGACTGCAATCCAAACTGTAACTTGCTACAAATCCCCCAGCATGCTCCAAGATTCTCACTACACCTTTCTAAACATGCTGTAAAATATTAAGATACAACCAAATACCCTAATACCAGGTGATTTCAACTACCCTGCCATTAACTGGGAAAACTACTTGGGTGCCAACACCTTTTCCCAATGGTTCTTGGAATTCATAAATCCAGTGCCATGGATCAACTAATCCATTGTCCCACCAGGGGCTCCAATATCCTAGACCTGGTCATTACCAACATGGGAGATAGATACTCCACACCAGTGGTCACCCCCTCATTGGTCAGGTCTGACCATAAGTAAATCACCCTTGACATCCACATCCCACCTCCACCCCCCAGTAAGGAAACCTCCGTAAAAAAACTTCTCCAAAGCCAACTTCATGCTACTCAAGTCAGAAGTGACACACTTCATGACACCCATGCAGACGGGAGCTGAAAGTTCGACTGCTGAATTCTACACTAAGGCACTGTATGAGCACATCCACTCATGCATGAATCGTGCCATCCCAAATAGAACCAAGATGCTCTCCTCCAAAAAAAGGAAGCCACTCTGGTGGTCCCCTGCCATAAACAAACTATACAACAGAAGGAAGAAACTGTTGCAGAAAAGCGGAAAATTCCAGGATGCTAAAAACTCCCTTACCAGCCTCAGTAAGAAGCTGAGATCCCTCATAAAATCCTCCAAAGCTAGTTACGAAAATAAAATTGCCAAAGATTCCAAAGGCAACCACAGGGCATTCTATAGTTATGTCAAGAATCTAAATGGCAATGCTCAGGTGTGCTCTGAGCTACAACAGAATGGCATTAAATATACTGATCCCAAGGATATTGCCAATATCCTGGCAGATCGATTTAGTGCCATCTTCACCCCCCCCTCACCCCCTAAAGGGCCCATCTCAATACCAAAAGATTGCCAAATTCTGGTAATCACAGCCACTCAGGTAGAAACCACACTCTCCAAAGCTAAGAACACAGCATCCACGGGACCAGATGACATCCCGGGCTGTGTACTACATGAACTACAAAATGGACTGGCACCTCACCTAAGTGTCATGTTTAATCATAGCCTCACCTCAGGCTTCATGCCCACTGAGTGGCGCACAGCTACAGTTATCCCACTCCACAAGGGGGGATCCACCTTGGATCCTGGGAACTATCGTCCCATCAGTCTGATGAGCCTGATCTGCAAGGGCATTGAATGCATTATCATGGAACTTATAAACAAAGACATTGGCGCCCTTCAAACACTGGACCCCACCCAGTTTGGGTTCGTGAAGGGCCGATCTTGTCTCCTGAACCTGATTGACTTCTTCGAATCAGTCTCCAGAGTTGTGGACGAGGGTAAGGCAGTCTGCACAGCCTATATGGACCTTGCCTAGGCCTTCAACACCATTCCCTACTCTGAAATCATAGATAAACTTACTAAAGCTGGGCATAAATCCCTATGTCACTCGATGGGTTGCCAACTGGCTTACTGACAGAACCCAGACTGTAAAAGTAGCCAACTCCAAATCCAGCTCCAAACAAGTGACAAGTGGAGTACCTCAGGGTTCAGTCCTGGGGCCACTCTTGTTTGGCATCTACTTCTCTGAAGTACAGACCAACACTAAGGGACTCTGGCTAACAAAGTTTGCAATGACTGCAAACTGGGAGCCATTACTGAATCCCAAAATTATGTGGATATTCTACAAAAGGGCCTTACAGAAACAGATGCTTGGTGCCAGAGCCATGGGCTCAAGCTTAATGCAAAGAAATATATAGTTATCCCCTTTGGGAAAAAACATGTACGCATGAATTACCACATAGGTGGCAGTACACTAATCACTGAAAGTGTGATGAGAGACATAGGGACACAGGTGGATAGTGGCCTCACCTTCGATAACCACATCACCACAACTGTAAGGAAATCCTTCTATATGGCACACCTCATCACTAAGGGCTTTTCATCCAGAAAAAAGGAGGTCATTGTCCCACTGTACTCATCCCTCATTAGACCCATTATAGAGTACAACACACCATTTGGTATGTACCTCACAAGACATCTGCAACAGCTGGAAAAGCTGCAGAAATACCTCACTAAAAGAATCACAGGCCTAAAGCAGATATCTTATGCTGACCATCTAAAAAATCTCCAGCTATACTCTGTGGCATATCGTCTACTCAGAGGTGATTTCTGCTTAACATACAAGGCCATGTCAAACCCTGAGCTGTTGGACATGCTCCACTTAAAGAATTCCCAATCTCTCAGAGCCACACGCTCCAGGGATCTAAATCTTGTCATCACAATGAACAAAACATGCTGGAGGGATAGATTCCTGACCAAGAGACACCCCATACTCTGGAATAGACTGCCCATACATGTCAAACAGAGTGCCTCATTGGCCCTCTTCAAAAGGAAACTTGACGATTGGATGGGAGAGAGGAAATTCACCCCAGGGATCACGTCAGTTGCCCTGCTAGACAGGGGTCCAGGGAAGTAAATATTGTGGAATGAAATATCCAGGGAATTGTTATGGCTAGGCTTGTATAGGCCCTAGGGCCACTAGCCTAGTACCAACCTACGAACCTAAGAGACAGAGGATTTCAAACTGGACAGGTCAGTTGTATGGGCAGTTTCTCACTGCAGGGTTACCTCATTAGATAACCACAAGCAGGTCACTTAAAACATTATTTTCTCTTAATCTGACAATAAGACGGGGCCCGTTCAGTTCATTGGCATCAGTGGCATTAACACTGAAATGACATATTCTCAAATATCACCTGAATATTGCTATACTTTTTATGAGAATAATTTGGACTGGCGGAAATGCCTTATCTTACCAATATATGTCAAAGGGAACAGATCTAGACAATGAAAATGTATCCCATTCATCCTGGAAACCACTGTCACCATCAGACCTGTGTTTATTCCTGGGTTTATTTCTTCTGACTTGGATAGTTAGGAAGCTGCTTAACCTGTATGACTACAGCTCCACTGATCCATTGCATGTAGCACCAAGCTTCCATCACATTATGAGTAGGGATCATTTTCTAAATATACATAAATTTCTCCTTTTCAGTAGTAGCAACAAAGATTCCATCCATACATCCTCTGTACAAAACACAAAATAACGAACCAAGTCATTAATTTCTTACAGAAAAAAAATTCATCTGTTTATATACTAGGGGACCACATAATCACATATATGTAGATGACTCCTCCTGTTTATATGACAGCTTGCGTTTAGGCAGTGTACACCTTTAAAAAGATCAAGATATGGAATTATATGTTGTGAGCTTTGTGAAAGTCCCAACTAGGAGAGCACTGAAGAGTAGGTTTGGAATGTCATTATTTATTCAGGAAAATCAGCTGCAGTGGATGTAGTGTAGCAAAAAATATGTGACTCTGTGCCTGGATCCAGTGGTCAAAGTAAGAATATGCATCAATGTGATCAGCCTGTGGCAGGGTTACCACTGAGGACATTATTGTACATATGTTAGGTTTTCTAGCTGGGAAGGGGTCTGATATTTAAAGACTGATTTTATTCCAGTACCAAACATGCAGTTTGTCCGCAGAAACTCTAAATAGTGTTCTTTGGAATGGTAAACTGAACTAAGACAGGGACTAAATAGTTTCATGTGGTATGAGGTACAATGACAATCTGAAGCACAAAGCAGATGTTGTCATCACATATGTAGTAACAAACTGTGGAGAGAGGATGTGAGAAATCAAGTGCTCAAAAACTATGAATATGGCTGTAAGATGAGGAAATCTTATGAGAAGATCTTTTTCAACCTTATGGACATAAAAGTGTATAACTGCTTTCAAATCTACCAAATGAAAGGAGGTACATACAGCCAATACAGGGATATAGTGAAGCTTGTACAGGAGATTCAAAAAGCATACCATGGTCATCACACCTATCCTATCTACAGGGCTGACACAGAATTTTCTCTTTTGGGCAAATACTTCCCAGCTTATATATCATGGGCCTTAAGGAAAACAAAATGAATAACTCACAAGAATATACTTGCAAGATCAACAGAAATACTACCTTATTGTTCAGACTGCAGTGTTAACCTGCTGAAACATCTTTTAGAAAGAACCACATTAAAAAGAGGTATGAAACGTCATAGACACACCAGAGGCCACCTGTTTTCCTCCTGTAAGGCTTGTTATATACAGCTAGTAAATATAAATTTTCATAAGACTTATTTTGCCATGGGCTAGCTTTATACCCAGTTTATCCGTGTATGTGTGTGTGGGGTATTTGTCCTCTGCTCAGAAGGCAGGGTGAAACAAATGACCAGAATGTATGTGCACTCTCATTATACTAGACATAAAAAAAATCACTAATATTTCACCAGACAACACCGCACTTCTGTTATTCCATGTGGTATGAGACCTAAGCTGTATATACTGACAAAGACATTGTACTGCTGTGGAAATCAGGACTGAGTTGCAGTGAAGTCTCAGGAAAAGTAATATTCTCATGTGTGACTTGTATCCAAGAATATTATTAAAATTGCCAGATAATTTTTTTTTATTATGTACTACTTTAAGGGTACTGACATATGGTTTCTACTTAAAGCTAGCAAGTCCAGAATGTCAGAGGACTTTTACTGTCATTGGCTGACATTATCTGGCATTGTTAGAGTACACCCTGTCTTGCCAAAATTAGCTTCTTCCTCTATTGCTAAACAAATTACTCATTTACATAATTTTAATTTTCATTTGGAATATTTCCCAATGAATTCAAACACTCCATCATCACTCCACTCCCTAAAGTCCCTATCCCATAGGACTGCAAGTATCATAGATCAATCACAAATCTATGTCCTATCAAAACAGTTTTGAAAAGATAGTCTGCGAACAGCTTTTTGATCACTAAAATAAGTATGCTCTACTATGAGATGAACAACATGATTTCTGCAGCTTATTTAACAGCGTGACCACTCTCTATAATGCATTTACATACACTGTTGAAAACTCCTGGTGCTCTGGTTGGTGTGTGATTTTCAGACAATCTGGAAATATATCACTGATTGCTAAGTATATTTTTTGGCATTTTAACCTTTCAGAGTTCTGCACTGTCTTAATTTTGCCTGACTGAATTATTTTATATATTTTCTGGCATTGTTTTCTGTTTCTCATCTGTCCTGAAACTGGGTTTTCCCCTCCCTCCCATCCTATTCTTGTGGTGTTATAATAGTTGGTGGCTTTGCAGTTGCTCGCCCCTAATGTAAATTTGATCTGGGGCACCCCTCACAGTCTGGTGTTCCACTCTACTTAATACAGAGAGAACAATTGAGAAGGCCAACCCACTTAGGTTCTTAACCTTGCATTTTTCTTCTGCTTCTTCTTCTTCCTCTCTTCATGCACTTTACTTAAAAAAACAATTGCACTTTATTTTGCTTTTGCATCTTCTTAACAGTACTCAATTGTATTTATTCTGCTTCATTTATTACTGCTTGGTAGTAGCCTGATTAAATTGTAACTGTTATTCTAAGCCTTTTGGTTTTTTACCCGCAGTGGCGGTGCTGCGGTAGCGTTGTCGCCTCACAGTAAGACGCTGTCCGGATCGATTCTCAGCTAGAGCGTCTTCTGCGTGGAGACATGCGTGAATGGGCGTACCTTCATTGAAGGTTGTGCATCAGGCCTGGCAAGCCATTACGTAAAAATCAACTGCCAATCATTAGCGGACCGGAGTTCCGCTGTGGCGACCCATAACTGGGAAAAGCTGAAAGACACAAACAAACATTCTAAGCCTTTTGGTTTAAGCACTTGAGCTCCAGACCAGTTGTTTTACATTAAGAAGGTTTGTGGTCTGCACTGTTGTGGCAGGACAGGTAGCTTACACCCTTCTAAGTTGGGAATTGCTGATTGAAGGCTCAGTATCTGTTATTCTAAAAGTGTATTAGTTCTGGTTAAAACAGTTGGACTTCAGGCCAGTTATTTTTCATTACGAAGGTTTATGGTCTGCACTCTTGTGGGAGGAGAGGCTAGATTCTGCCCTTCTGAGCTGGGAATTTCTGGTTAAAGGCTTATTGTGCCTGCTTATTTGAACTGTTTTTTTCTGAAATTGGTGCACCTTGTTTGCTGTAGCATAGACTAGATTCAGACATCCTGAATCTCGCTTTGTTTGTATAACTTGAGCACCCTAGTGGCAGGAGTGTGCAGTTAGAACTTGTCTGATTAAAGACTGCTTGAACAGAGCTCAGTTTTGAGCTTTTTTACTCATTAATTGGTTAATTTGTTTAAATCAGTTTGCTCATTTGCAACTGTTATGTTAAAAAAATAAATATACACTTTATGCATCGCCGCTTAGCTAGGGTTAAACTATTCCCGGCGCCATAAAGTCTTCTCTTCAAATGTTCCCTTAGAACTAGCCAGTTTTTTAGTTTTAGCACTCAAATCTGTTTCTTTGAGCTCAGCACTTGTTCAGAACTCATTGTAAGCACTAAATAAGCTACAAATTACTACAGCACTCAACTTTCCTCACTTGTCTAGAGGAAAACAGTTTTTATTACTTAATAAATAAGCACCTTTCCAGGCATGTCTAAGGGTCAGCTCCCGGTGTTTTCTCCTGTCTACCTGATGAATCTGGGCATCTTGGGGCAATGCAGCAATTGCCTCATGTATACAGACAACCCTCTCCTCCTACCACCCAAGACTACAACCTGTGAGAGATGCACTTATACAGCCAAACTGGAAGCAAAGCTCTCTTCACCCAAGACTGGACTAATCAGTAAAGAGGAGAAGGTAAACACTTGCACCACACCACACTCATCACATAGTCCCTCAAAACCTACACCACCAAAACAGACACATAGAAACACAAAACACAAACCTACATTTGGGAGGCTCTCAATAAAAATTTTCTCAAGTAACAGAGATCTCCAAAGCAGAAACGCAAGCAACCTCCACCCCACCAACACAACCCAAATGACATATAGCCCACAAACTCAGTGTGAAACTCCACCACAGCCCATAAGGCATAACAACATACCCAACACTCTAGTCATAGGTGACTCTATAGTCAGGCACACTGATGTTCCACTCACCAGACTAAACAAGGAGAAAGTTACTGTCAGCTGCCTGTTGGATGCCAGGATCTGCCACATAATGCATGCACTCACGTCACTCCACAACAAGTACAAATATGACTCTGCCATTGTCCATGTTGAAGTGAATGACCTGAGAGGTACCTCCCTGGACTATATGAAAAGAGACATGGAGGAGCTCTCCGATCTTGTAGCCCTGGCAGGTATGACCCTAGCCCTGAGTACCATCCTGCCATCACCCAGAATGATACCACAGCAGAAGGACCAAATGACTGACTTCAACAATTGGCTAAGCTTCTGGTGTCATTCTAAGGGGATCCAGTATCTGACTGCCTGGGATGACATGATCGACAGACCATGATGCTTTGCCAGAGATGGCCTGCACCTGTTGCCCTTGGGAGTCCGGTTACTGGCTAAGGCTCTTGCTACCCCTATAGTGCCTTTTTTAGGCAAGATTCAAATGACAAATTCACCACCATAACAGGTACAAGCAAGTAAAATCTGAGGGTAATGCTACCCAATGCTAGAAGTCTAAACCTCAAAATTCATTCACTTGAGGCACTCCTTAAAATGGAGAACATCGACATCTGTGCAGTGACAGTGACCTGGTTCAAGGCTCCAGAGAGCACCCCTGCATTACCAGGCTAGAAGTCATACCACACCTTTCGGCCACCTAACCTGGACCGAAACACTAAAGGTGGAGGCGTGTCCATATTCATTAAGGATATCCACACCTCCCGGCTAGTTGCTCAGCATAATGCATCCAAGATTATTCAAGTGCAACTAACTCTGGGCAAGACCGCAATCCAAATTGCAACTTGCTACAGATCCCCCACCATGCCCCAGGCTTCCCACTCCTCATTTCTTGATACACCGGAAAATATTACGGGTACAACCCAACACCCTAATAATGGCCGATTTCAACTACCCCACCATTAACTGGGAAAACTACTCATGTACCAACTCTTTTGCTCATCGTTTTCTGGAATTCATAAATTCCACCACCTTGGATCAACTTATCCACACCCCCAACAGGGGCAGCAATATCCTAGACCTGGTCATTACCAATATGGGTGACTGGTGTTCCACACCAGAGGTCAATTCTTCGTTGGTCAGATCCGACCACAGGCTAATCACCCTAGACATCCACATCCTGCCCCTCACCCCACATTAGAGAAACCACCATAAAAAATTTCTCCAAAGCCAACTTCATGTTTCTTAAGACAGAAGTGGCAAACTTCACGACACCCATGCAGATGGACATCAGAGCTACAACAGCTGAATACTACACAAATGCACATTATAAGCACTTACAAGAGTGCAAGGATTGCGCTATCCCTAACAGAACCAAGATGCTATCCTCCAAAAAAAGGAAGCCAATCTGGTGGTCCCCTACCATAAACAAACTCTACAACAGAAGAAAGAAACTGTTGCAAAAAAGAGTAAAATTCCATGATTGGAGGAACTCCCTGGTCAGCCTTAGTAAGAAGCTGAGATCCCTCATAAAATCCTCCAAAGCTAGTTATGAAAACAAAATCGCCACTGACTGTAAGGACAACCACAAAGCATTATATAGCTATGTCAAGAATCTCAATGGCAACACTCAGATCTGCTCTGAGTTACAGCAGAATGGCACTAAATATACAGAACCAACTGATATTGCCAACATCCTGGCAGAGAGGTTCAGTGCTAACTTTACACCCCTCTCACCCCCTAAAGGGCCCATCTCTATATCGGAAGAATGCAAAGTTCCTGTAATCATGGCTGCACAGGTTAAAACCAAACTCTCCAAAGCCAAGAACACAGCATCCATGGGACCTGACAACATCCCAGGCTGCATTCTACGCAAACTACAGAATGAACTGGCACCCCACATAAGCACCATGTTCAATCATAGCCTCACCTCAGGCTTTGTGTCCACTGAATGGCGCACAGTGATGGTTATCCCACTCCACAAAGGGGGAGCTACCACGGACCCTGGGAACTACCATCCCATTAGCCTATCAAGCCTGGTCTGCAAGGCCATGGAATGTATCATCATGGAACTTATAAACAAAGACATTGGTAATCTCCAAACTTTGGACCTCACCCAGTTTGGGTTTGTAAAAGGCAGATCATGTCTCCTAAACCTGATAGACTTCTTTGAAGCAGTCACCAAAGCTGTAGACAAGGGTAAGCTGGTTCACACAGCCTATCTAGATCTTGCCAAAGCTTTTGACACCATCCCCCACTCTGGAATTATAGATAAACTCACTAAACTAGGTATAAATCCCTATGTCACAAGATGGGTTGTCATCTGGCTCACTGACAAAACCCACACTGTGAAAGTAACAGACTCCAAATCCGACTTCAGACCAGTGACAAGTGGAGTACCACAGGGTTTAGTCCTGGGTCCTCTCCTGTTTGGTATTTACTTTTCTGAAGTACAGGCTGGTTCACACAGCCTATCTAGATTTCGCCAAGGCTTTTGACACCATCGCCCACTCTGGAATTATAGATAAACTCACTAAACTAGGTATAAATCCCTATGTCACAAGATGGGTTGCCAACTGGCTCACTGACAAAACCCACACTGTGAAAATAGCAGACTCCAAATCCGACTTCAGACCAGTGACAAGTGGAGTACCACAGGGTTTAGTCCTGGGTCCTCTCCTGTTTGGTATCTACTTTTCTGAAGTACAGGCTAACACAGAAGGTCTTTGGTTAATGAAGTTCACAGATGACTGCAAACTAGGAGCCATAATCGAAACTCCTAACGATGTGGACATCCTACAAAAGGGCCTCACTGAGACAGATGCCTGGTGTCAAAGCCATGGCCTCAAGTTCAATGCCAAAAAGTGCATTGCCATCCCCTTTGGTAAAAACTCTGTACCCATGAGCTACCACATAAGTGGCAGTCTACTTAACACCGAAAGTGTAATAAGAGACCTTGGGACACAGGTGGACAGTAGTCTCTCCTTTGATAATCACATTGCCACAGTAGTCAGGAAATACATGGCACACCTCTTCACAAAAGGTTTCTCATCCAGGAAAAAAGAGGTCACTGTTCCCCTCTACTCATCACTCATTAGACCCATTATAGAGTACAATGCCCCTTTTGGTATGTCCCTCACAAGACATCTACAACAACTGGAAAGGCCACAGAAATACCTCACAAAGAGGATTATCAGCCTCAAACAGATGACCTACGCAGACTGTCTCAAAAAACTCCAGCTTTACTCTGTCGCATATCGCCTACTCAGAGGCGGTCTCTGCCTAACATACAAAGCTATGTCAAACCCAGAGCTGTTGGACATGCTCCACTTAAAGAAATCCCAATCCCTCCAAGCTACATGCTCTAGGGACCTAAACCTTGTCAGCACAATAAACAGAACATGCCGGAGCAATATATTTCTGTCCCAGAGACTTCCCATACTCTGGAACAGGCTACCTATCTGTATCAAACAAAGCTCCTCATTATCACTCTTCAAGAAAAATCTTGATGATTGGATGAGAAATTCACCCCAGGGGATCACCTCTGTGGCTTTGCTTGACAGGGGCACACTTGATATAACAATGGCCTTTGAAACAGTTACAACAACAACTACCCAGTTCTACTCAACAAGCTCAAAAAATTAATCTTTGGAACAAATACTACTCAGTGGTTTAAAAGCTATTTAGATAACAGAACCTTCATGATATGTGCCAATAATTCCCTCTCTGGCAGTGGAACAATTAACACTAGTGTCCCTCAAGGATCAGTTCTTGGACCGTGCTCTTTTCACACTTTATCAATTATTTAATGCAGAGCATGCCAGATCGTGATGTCAATATGCATGCAGATGGCTATCTACTCCTTGACTCTAGCCCCATGGTTGCTGAACTCCAACAAAAACTGCAGGCTTCTTTCTCCAAATTACATAATGGCTGTACAATAAGCTAAATATTAACCAAAATAAATCCAGTGTTATGGTCTTTGCACATGCACAAAAACGTCAAGATCTCCTTCTGCTCATTTTAAAAGATAACAAAATGTGATATTGTCCCAAATGCTACTGAACAAAGATATCTTGGTATAGGTCCTACCTCATATTTCACCTAACATACTAACAATGTGGTAAACAGAATACTTAGACAGTGAACATTATGCTGTAAGACTTCATACATTCTCTCCCACTATAATGGTCAGGCATTAGCCAGAAATGCTTGCACCCCTAAACTTGAATTTGGACTGCCATTACTAACAATCCATTCCAGCTCCAAGACTCATAAAATATAAATAGCTGAAAATAGAATATGGACATTTATTTTACTTCTTGGTGCATATGCACCACTGTGACTTCTTGAAATTTCATATGGCTACCAGTACATGGTAGGGCAACTCTACTAGTTAGAACTTCAATTTTCAGAATTATCAAGAAAAGCCAATATTCTCGCCTTATATGAAAATTATCCATTAAGGAGAAAAATTATTCCTTTAGAGACAGTAATGACAATTTAATCACAATATTTGTCCCAGCTTCAAAATAGACACAGAATAAAGGGCAATAACAAAGTTGGGCACATCAACATGGCATCACTTTCCAGTAGAGGTTAGGACAACAGACTTTGCCTATATTTAAGAGTAAATTAAAGGAGCACCTTATCAGAAAAGCATCCTGCAGCTATTTTCAAGATAATGGTTATGCCTTGTTGAAAAGGTGCTACCTTCTTTAAGGTCAGTGTTTGCCTATTGTAAGCACTCTTGTACTTCTTGAAGGATATGCTCAGTAATGCTTCACTTCTTACTGTACAACAGGTTTTCATTGATAGTATGTTATTTTCATTGTATAGTATGTTCTTGTTATTCTTTTACTGTATTACTTCAAGACTCTATGTACTTCATTCCTAATAAATGTAATACATCAAACTATATTTCTTTTGTGCCCTTAGGACCTAGATTGGGACTGAAAAGGTTTTGATGACCATTCCATTTGAATAATAACATAAAACAAAATTGTATCTGGTTTACAGTGAGGGGCTATTTTACTTCTAATCAGAAGGACAGATGAAAATAATGTTCTGGAAGATGTGTTCATTGTTCCCAGTAAACAAGAAGGGAAATCAATCATAAGTATTTCACAAGGGAAGGCAGCATTTTTGTTAGTATATATAGGGTGAGGTCTATACTCCATGTATTGAAAATAGAAGTGTGCTGCTGTGTAAATCAGGATTGACTTGTAGGGAAATCCTTGTGGGATGTTCCCATATATCATATTAAAATCACCTGCTTTTTTATTATGAACAGCTCTAGGGGAACTGAATTATTGTTTCCAACATATGGCCAGCAACTCTAGTGCTTTAGAAGGCTTTTGTTGTTACAGTCTGACATTATACTTGTTTTCCTGTTAGGAGGTATTTGACTTATGCTCTACAGGTCAGATGAAAGTAATGACAGAATATATTGTATGTGGAGTTCTTATTAAACCAGAAGTAAAAAAAATCATAAACATTTCACTAAGCTTTGCTATAATATTCCAGTCAGTGCATATAGACTGAGGCCTAAATTGAGATAGAATGGAATTCTTCAGTATATTTCTACCTAATTATCTTATTAGACTTATATGAACATTTTATTATGAACTGTCTTACAGACATAACTTGTCTTATATACAGCTATCAAATCCAGTGCTTCAAAGAACTTCTGTTGTTACAGCCTTGCATTATACACAGTCATAGTTTCCAGCAAGGGGCCATTTGACTCCTCCTCAAAAAACTGGGTGAAACTGATATCCATAATATATGTGCACCAGAAAAATAAAAAATACTGTTATTACCTGTAGGGTAACACCTAAATTCCATTAAATGTACCGATGAGCACAACGCGCTGCCATATAAATCAGGATTGTAATGCAGAGAAATATTTTAGAGGGCTTTTGTTGTCATAATCTGGCATTGCCTAGTTTCCAGTGAGGGCTTATTTGACTTCTGCTCAAAAGGCAAGGTGAAAATAATATCCAGAGTGCAGGAGCTTTACAGTTTCATTACACCAGAAGTTAAAAAATATGTTATAGATGCTTCTTTTTCTCCTCTGTCAGTCATTAAGCATCCCCTATCAGACTCAAGCACATTCTTAAACTAGAGGTGAGGAAATCTCTTCGGTTCCCCAGACAGCGAAACTTATCCAGAAGAGCCATCATCAAGGCAACCACTGAGTGCTCTCAGTGGCAAATTTTCAATGAGAGTAATTTTGTACATAAGTCCTAATCCTTCTATTTGCCAGTTATCTGGGTACCTACACCACTGTAAGGATCACATATAATCCTATATCACACTTGCTTCTTCCTATGTCTGACAAGGGCTACCATTACCATCCATGTCATTCCCTGCACTAGTTCTCATCCTTTTGATTAAGTTCCTGCCCTCCAGCAGAGATCTAGTTGGTATACAGTAGTTTGACCTTCCTGGGCCCATCCCCTCCCTCAGCATGGGCTTATTCCTCCTCCCAACTACACCATTGAGCTCCCATGCTGTTAATTGTTAATCAAACCTTGCTTGCACAGATCATAGTCAGAGATTTATCTCTGTCTGTACCACTGGCATGGCAGTTAAAATCATAAACATTTACCAGACAAGGGAACATTTTTGTTAGTGCATATAGGTTAAGGCCCTACATTTCAAGTATTAACAAAGGCAGTGTGATGTTAACAAATCAGGACTGAGATGCAATGGAAGTCCTTAAGGACAGAATGGCATCTTTGAGTGTGCTTTGTACTCAAGTAATGTATTAGAAGTGCCTGAATTTTTTTATTATAAACTGCCTTAAGGAAACTGAAATATGACATCTTATAAAGCAGCTACCATTCCTACCAAATCCATTGCTTCAAAGGATTTTGTTAGTCATAGTCTGGCATTTTATCAAGTTTCCAGTGAGAAGCTGTTTAATCTCTGCTGAAAATGTGGAGTGAAAGTAATGACCATAATATAAATGCATAATGTCCTCAATACACCAGAAATAATCATATAACACACCATTTCTGTTACAGCATGCATCATATAAGGTGAGGCCTAAACTCCAAGTACTGGAAGTCAGTGTGCCGCATTTCAAATCAGGATTTGAGATTTAGTGAAATCCTTGTCTGAAGCATGGCATCTTGAATATGTTTTTACTCAAGTAACCTACAAGAATGTCTGATTTTTTTTTTACTATGAACTGTCTTAGGAGAACTGATACACTGTGTCTTATATCAAAGTTATTGTTTTAGTGGACTTCTGTTGATTCAGTATGCCATTTACATGATTTTTAGAGGCACTCTTTTATGTTTGCTTAAAGGGTGTTTTGAGATTAATGTACAAAAATATAGTACACTAAGTTCTCATTATACCAGAAGTGAAGATCATATGTATTTCTAGGCTCCTCGGTGATCTCATCACATGATTAAAAGGCTATGTTTTCAAGACATTAAAGTGGTGAAGGCAAATTTAGCACTGAGATATATTAAAATCCTGAAGAGTAAAATGACATTCTTAAATTAAGTTTGTAGCTGGTAATAATGCAGTTACTTCCTGAAAGTTTCATAATGAAATTTCACAGGGTGACTGAAATATAACCTTTTATTGAGAGGCACCACATGCATTGCTTCATGGGCATTTACTGCCATGGCTCAACATTTTGCATAATACACATTTTCCAGTAATATTGTTTTTGTCATTGTTATAGAAACTTTTCTCCAGATGATTAAGGCTATGAGCTGTTAAGCTACTTTATGTAGCTCAAGGTTTGATTCCCCCAGTCTCCATTTATCTACCATGTGAATTGAAGCATGTCACTTAACCAGGCAGAGCTCTGGGCATTTGGGAAACTGGGCTAGGCTTCTCAATGATCTCATGAACTACATGACTAATAAATAAATATGAACATCTGCTGAGAAGAGTATTGACCTAGAATACTTCTTTACTGAATTATCATTACATCATAAGTAAGAAATCATACTTCTTCTGACTAGAGAAGTTATTTTTGTCACTGTAATTATGCCCCCAACAATTTATAGTCATATGTAGTAAAATAATTATAGGATGATAATGTGTATTGTGTCCTTATACCTGGATCCACCAAGCTAAGTGCATTTAGCTAAGGGTCTGAGTAATTTGCTGTGATATATCTTATGTTTACATGAACCTGTATAATCATGTTGGTGCTCTTTTTATGCCATTTGTTCCCCAGCAAACATGTCAGGTTTAAATTATTCAGGCTGAGGAACTCAGTATGCATATGAATGCTAGTTTCTCAGAAAAGTGATATTTATTCTTCCATGTTATGTTATAGAAAATTATGAATTTTTTACTTATGCTGATAGGCATGTATGTATTTGTGATTCTGTTGTCTGCTTTCCCTAAATGGAGTTAACTTGTGCAACATAAAAAGTAGGACTGCCCAGGGGTCCTGTTATTAATATTTTATAAGAATATCTTGAAGAAGTAGAAAGATACTGGGCTTTAAATCTTACAAAGTGACAGATTTACAAAACAATCAATTGAAAGAAAAAGTGTGGCTGTGAATTCTTTTTAGTATAAAATAAACAAATGCTATAAAAACATAAACTATATAATGTGATTTCATGTCTAAAAAGAGTATGGATTTTTGTATAAAAGTGGCCTTTTGTAAGGCAACCCAAATTCTCTTAGTGGCTTGGGTTCTTAATGCCTCTCGCTGCAGAGGAGGAGGGACAGTTGCATTATGGGAGAGAAGGGTACAGAGCCATCCACGTACAACTACAATTCCCTGAAAGGAGGTATAGATTATGTAGATGTGGTCTAGAAGGTTGTATGTGATACACCGAGGCACTGATTGGTGATAGCCTTCATTAAGCAAGTACATAGGAGAAGGCACCTGCACAGGGGGAAGACAATACTAGCACCAATGGTAATATCAGCCACACGTTTTGCTGCCTGGGGCTGGAGTTAGGACATTCCAAAAAAATTTCCCTGGCTGCTGAGATGCCAGTGAATGGCAAAAGCAACCCTATTGACAACATAAGTCACAGTACTGCAAATGGCTGTCATCCTCAAACTATACTGGATATATGTACCTAGCATGGGAAATCAAATGGGCTGAATTCAATAATTCCAGGTATGGGTGCAAAAAGGGTACAAAGAAGTTGTCATGTTATTCTTTTTATATGTTGAGACATACATTTTAGATAACACTGATTTTATTTTCATTAGAAGTTGATGCACTGGCTTTTTATTCCTATGAGAATAGAAGTCCAATGTAAGAAAGTTTCATAGATAATTATACCACTAATATTACCTGGACAATTTGTGAAAAAAGTATTGTATCATTTTGGAGATACATGCATTTATATTCAAAGAGCAAATATAGCCATAAAGAATCAATTGTTTGGAGACAGTCCTTTGGAAAATGCTCAGGTGTTAATAGGTTAACTGGGTGCCTAGTAATCATTCCTCTGTTTACTATACTTTCTCACCCATTCTTTTAATAGAATGTGGCTTTATATAGCTTTCTTGCCAAATGTCCAGTGCAGCTTGAGAATGTGCAGAGATTCATGATGAGAAAGACTCAAGGACGAGAAAACACAAGCTGTTTTTAAAAAGGTCTTGTGTTATCTTTGTTCTCCTTGGTGTATAGACTGTTCAAGGGGACTTCTGTCTCATCTTCAAGTCAGAGACACACTTAGTCTAGTCTGTAAAACCTGTGTCTGGAGGACCCAGATGGAGGGACCAATGTATGAATAAGTAATGCTATGCTGAAGATCAAAACTTTTAATAGGAAGAGAATTGGTACATCAAACCACATGAACTCATCCTGACAATTAAATACTAAATCACAATTATCACTTTCAAAATTATGACTCTGTGGTTAAATACAAAATATCTACATGGCATAACAGCAATCAAACTTTGTGAAGGCCATTAGGTCACAAACTTCATGCCTTCACCTACGAGCCTCTCACATAAATACTGAAAGAAAAACAGTATTGGAATGAAAATTGCTCACTGTTCACAGCACATTCTGTTGAGTTTGAAATAGAATTGATGGATAAAGAGATTGTTACTATATAGAACTTGTTCTTTGACCATGTCACCATATCATTGCTTCACTGACTGTGGTAAAGTCAAGAGTTAGAATAAATATTTAGGGATGTGAAGGAGCTCAGTCCATACATGGGTAGTGTTAGGTGGGGCATGATAACAAGAGGTGTGCTCTATGTATGACTGGCAGTTAGTTGCTGGTGAGTTCTGTAATTATATTTTGGATAGTGCACAATTTATGTTTTACAAATTGCGCTTTGATAACACATACTAATACCAGAAGGCATAGATCAGACACAAACAAATGTGTTTTATATGCCACACTGTTTGCCTTTCAATTTAGAGGGATTAAGATCAGGCATTTAATAAGCTCTGTGTAGTGTTTAACTATGTATTCCACAAGTCTTGAGCTGGAAAACATCAAATATTGGTGTTTTAAACAGTTATAATATCAGTGGAAGATAAGGTACACTGTATACATTAATTATAATAATTTGTAGAAAAAAGCAGTTTCTATGCATTTATCTGAGTTCTTAATGAAACTGGAAGCATGTTGTTGCAGTACACTGTTACTTTATACTTCAGGGCCTGGAATTATTTATTTATTTATTTATGTATTGCTTTTGTTGACCAGGAAAGTCCATCTGGGTGGAAAACCCTTTTTCAGTAGAGGCCTGGGGAGAGAAGCTTTGCAGGATACAAGAGAATGTAACATATGCAATGTGAGGGATCATTTGAGTGTACTATAAAAAAATGACTGTTGTTATATACAATAGTGAAGAGAAAACATTAACAAGACACATATAAATTGTCAACATGCAAACACAATCTTATGATGATGCAGGCAATACAGTGATATGAAAAAACATTCAAAGGTAGATCAGAATGAGTGTTTGGATAAACAAAGTTTAGACCTATAGCATTTTATAATAGCAGGACTGTGGTAAACTGAACTTTCATAATAATGTAAAGTAAAAGAGAATATGGCACAGCATATGTGGCCAAGTAGATGTAATAGTAGCCGATAAGCTACACAATTACTAGCTGAATAGTCATTTGCAAGTAGGATGGGATACAGTGGGTAAGGATAGTTCACAGGGATTATTTTTGTATACAGCTATTATCTGTGTGGGGTTTGCATAGTCTCCCTTGCCTACATGTTTGTGGTGGTTCTCTCATTTTGTTCAACTTTCCAAAGACCTGATGATCAAATTACTAACTACCATAAATGGTCCTTAAATTTAATATTTGTAATTATTGCTGTGTGCTGGATCATGTTTGAAATAGGTCTACAAGAAGCACTTTGCTTGTTAATTAATATTTAACCTTCTAACTTAATAAATAAATTAAGCGCCAAAAAGCAAAGCTTAAAAACGTAATGTCTAAGAGGAAGCAATAAAGTAAATAACATTAACGTATACTAAAAGCAGTGGAAAAGCCACATAGGGAGAATAGAAAGATGACATGAAGAATAAGTAGGGCATACTGCACCAAGAGAGCAGCCATGCCAAACTCCTCTCTGACTGAAGATGAGAGTCTCTATAGCCACTGACCAGAGGAAATAATACGTCAAATGCATAAAAGAGTGTCAGTCAAAATGTAATGGATACATATTGCATTAAAGAGAATACAGAGCTTAGAGGCATTAAATGTCTTTTAAAAATCTACAGATACAGGAAAAAAGACAATAGGATCCAAGAGGGCAATAAATATGAACCTAAACCTCTTCCAGTAACAGTAAATTGTATTCCTTTTTTTGGTCTTGTAACCTCACAAGAATGAGAGGGAAGGAAAAAATGTCAATATTGAGGAAGAGACATTTAGGATAATTATGGGATATCAGTTGTCTAAAATACAAGAGTTCACATTCTTAGAAGCAATTTTTAAGAAGCTTGAAGTGAAGGAATAATGGGGTGAAAGATAAAAGATTAGTTTTCAAAGCTGAGATGGCTAGGACTTGCAACAGTGCTATTAGGGAGGGTAAAGGATATTAGCCAAATAACAAACTGAAAAAGTACAGATTAAAACACAAATGAAAGGCCCAAGGAAACAAACTGGTGCAGATAAAATCCAGAAGAACTTTAATCTAGAAAAGTTTTGAAATAAAAACTTGTTTAAAACTATGAGAGATAAGCACTTACATTCACAAAAAATACATGAACTTCATCAGAAAACATTGCTGGAAGTTCATACCCAATTTGTAGCTTTTGTGTTCAATCACATGACAACCAAGCCCCCAGAAATAAAACATTATCTTAAAGGAGCCACCACAAAGAAATTCACAGTGTGTAGCACTGAGTCAATTGAATTAACTAAATTTGCAAACAAGGAAAAATATATAAAATATTTGTAAAAATAAAACGAACAGAAACTATAAAAGCTGGCAAAAATCCAGTAAGTAAAATCCAATAAAGTCAGATAAGACATTGCCTTGCCTTCATCAGACAAACGGTACTAACAAATCAACAAGTTCACTTTATACTCAATTAGGCTGGTTTAATCAATCAGCCTAATTAAAGAACAGCATATTTAAACCAAAATCAAGACCATAAAAATATATAAATCCAAACAAAAAACATTTGTTCAAAACCAGACATTTCAAATTAATCATGTATGCATAAAAATACATGTGTTGATATTAAAACAAGGCACCTGTTAGAGTTTCATAATGTATAAATATACTGTTGGATAAAATTAAACAAGTTTATCCCAATGTGCCTAACCACCTATCAAAATAGAAAAAAATCAAGATATCTTGAAAATGATTAAAAAGATACTAAAGTGCCACATTCCCACACAAATGTGTGTATAAATCAATAAAAATCATATTATTGTGCACATACCAAATTCATACTCCTACTGACATGTATATATATATATAGATTTAAAAAATATTAAATACATACTATAGTATGAAGAACAAATAAGTGTGTAAAAAAATACATAAAAAATAATAAACTCAATACCATCCTAGAGTGGCTCTTACGACCTAGACTAAAAACTAGGCTAAGTTAATTAAGGGCCATAAAAACTAGCCAAAACTATTCAAAAATGAGAGAAAATATCATATAAATCATTTTTAAGTGACAGGAGTTTCAAAATGCATTTGATGGATAAATTCTCGTTAAGACCTGGGAAAACTTGCGCCCTTGTTCTTATTTGCCAGATAAGCTCATCTATTTCTAAGTGCACTTGCCAAGGTCCCCCTCTAATATCAATTGTCCTATGTTGCAAAATAGCAAATTTAAAACAATGACCAAGGTGGTCTAAAATGTGCTTAGCAAGTGCGTTGTTGGTGTCTTTCTTACCTATGGCATAACAATGTTCGTATATTCATTGTTTTAGTTTCCTTTCAGTTTTCCCAATGTAAAATGCATTACATTGGTTGCACAAGGCTACATAAATAACTCCTTTGGTGTCACAATTATATCTAAAATTAATCTTGTGTATCTTATTATTAATACAAAGCTGGTTACTGACAATTATATGTCTACATTGAGGACAAGCACCACATTTAAACATACCATTGACCCTATTTGGACGTATTTTTTTCTTTTCTAAAAGTGATTTCAAGTTTTGACCTTGTCTGTAAGTTATTTTAGGCCTAACACCTAAGGCTTTTGACAACATTTCGTCCCCTTTAATGATGTTCCAATTCTTGTTAAGAACTTCTCTAATAAGGGAATAGTCTAAGAGTACGTACAAAGAAAACTAACTTGATAAGCTTTAACATTATCGACTGTAAGAGTTACTTCCTGATTAGACAAGCTTGTTCGGTTGAACAAGTTCTCTGTTGGGGTTAGACCTTGGTGTATGAGTAAAGGTATAAAGTGCCCTATATTCCTTTTATGTGTTACCTCATTTTTGATGTCAAGAACCAGGATAGGGGGGTAACCTCTATTCAGAAACATGTTTTGGAGAAGCTCACATTCAAGATTGAAATCGATTTTGTCTGAAATCATACGAGCAGCCCTAACCATTTGGCCTTTTACCACTGCCCTTTTCTGGTGGTAGGGGTGGTTGCTAGAAAAGTGCAAAAATGTGTTTGAGTATGTTGGTTTTCTACATATTACACTTTTATATCTACCATTGGGGCTATCTTTAATTAACTGTATATCAAAATAGTTGATTGTGTGTGAACTTCCAGCAATGTTTATCTGATGAAGTTCATGTATTTTTGTGAACGAAAGCGCTTATCTCTCATAGTTTTAAACAAGTTTTTCTTTCAAAAAGTTTCTAGATTAAAGTTCTTCTGGATTTTATCTGCAACACTTTGTTTCCTTGGGTCATCCATTTGTGTTTTAAATGACAAAGGATATTATTGATCATATTATTTGTTTTTCAGCTCCTCTATATTGCCACATAAAAAAACTACAGTATTATATTTTAGCTTTAAGTCTTGATATCCACAGCCTTATTTTTCATTACTGAACTAGAAGCTGGATGTTCTTTAGATGAGGTCAGTAATTATGTACTAGCAATTGAAGATTCAGTTATTAGAGTAATTAATTGGTACTTCCATTTGCAGAGAGAATAATGAACATCGAACAGTATTAGATTTGCCAGGAGCAAAAATATGGGATGTGAGTAGGGCCTTCAAATGTCTTAATGTAAGGAAGCATGGAACAGTTTTTGTTCATGCTGACATTGACTGTTATTTGGGAACTTACAACCCTCTTAGATGACAGAGCTTGTACAGGTTTTAGGACATATTTTCCACAAACCACACATATAGAAAGGAGAGCCAGGTTAATGTGAAGGAAAATATTTTTGGTAAATACTTACAAGAAATAATGGCCCATTTTAAAAACTACAAATATGTAGAACATTCATGCCTAATGTTGGGCACACATGTCAAACTTTTGTCAAGACAAGGGAAGAGAATTTTTGCAGCAGATATATCACAATATTTGAATAACACAAGACTAAATTTTACCAGGTCAGAAATGTAACAGTTTACTGATATCGAATTTGATTTATTTGTATTGGTTATTAATGTTAGGAGCATTAATAGTAGTTTTTTTTTTGAAAATGTGCTATTTTGCACAAGATTGATGTTGCTATTGTTTCTGAAACAAGATTAAAGCACAATGACTGGAAACCAGTTCTTTCAGAGTATAAATGTTTTTACTTTAACAGATGTTGTAACAAAAAATCAGGTAGAGATGATATGAAAGGGATTACAGCTTATTTTGGGATCTGTGATTATTACATGCTTGATGATAGCAGCAATACTGTAGAACGCATAACTGTGACAATAAAGATAACTCTGGAACATATTACAATTTTGGGGTGTATAGACAACCAAAGTCATACTGATAACCTAGAGGAATTCATGTTTCTTTCATGAAACATAGGAGGGGAAAATAATAGTAGATGGTGACTTAAATTAATCAGGAAAAGACTGGAATAATATTGACTCTGCAACATTAGTGAGGAAGTAATTTACAACGTATGTTCTGGAACAACAGCTGTTGCAGATTGTAAACAAGACTACCAGAGAATGGAACATACTGGACATTGTTTTGTGTTCCCAAAGAAATGATTGTTATTTCATGTTAAGTTTTACCACCATTGATGTGCAGTCATCATGGGGGTTATATAGATTCAATTTTTCTCATGAAGTCTTTAATACCCTCCTACAAAACTATAACTGGTCCCCACTAAAACACCTTCCCCTAGACTCAGCCGTACAATATTTCAATGAAAAATTCACCCAAATCCTAAAGAGTTTTGCCCCCTTAGAAACATTTGTATCAGATCTAAACAGACACCATGGGTCAGTGATGATACCATAAAACTCCTGAAACTAAGATACAAAACATGGACCCAATACCAAGAGACAAAAACATGAGTCAATTCTCCTTACATATTGCCAAATGTGCAATCTTGCAAAAAACAAATTAGAACAAAAAAACCTACCATACAACTATGCAAGATAAACACCACAATACTCCCCGGAAATTTTGGAAAGCCATCGACCAGTTACTAAACCCAGGTCATAGCACTACACCAGCCCTATTCACAACAGAAACTACCATAAACATTGCATCCCAGTTCAACTCTCATTTTATTAATTCTATCCTATCACTTGTGAAAACAGAATCTGTTGCTCCACTATCCATATCTATAAACACTATAGACAACCTTAACCCCTTTACTATAAAACCAATCAAAACCAATATGATAAAGAAACTCATGTCCAAACTAAAGCCATCATCACTTGCAGCTGATTAGCTCCCCAATAAATTCCTCAAAATAGCATCATCCACCATCCCCTACCCCATATCCATCCTAATTAATACATCTACAACAGAACAGTATATCCCTAACTGTGGAAAGTCTCTTACATCATCCCACTGCATAAGGGTGGCATATGCACAGATTTCACAAACTACCGTCCAACAGCCATAATTCCCCCATAGCTAAAAATTCTTGAAAAATGTATCCACTCACAACTACTCAATTACCTAACAAAAAATAACCTCCTAGCCACATCCCAGCATGGCTTTAGACCCAAACATAGCACCATTACTGCACTTCCCAGCTTTACCAACTCAAACAACCAAATCCGAAATTCTGGACAACTTGCATCCACCATCTTTCTCAATATGTCCAAAGCTTTTGATACAGCTTCACATCAGAAACTGCTCAATGATATAGCCTCCTTAAAGCTTTCCCAGACAACCCTTCACTGGTTACAAAACTGCCTTTCTCACAGACAACAAGCAGTAAAGTGGCAAGATGTACTCTTCCCTCTACTGTCTGTCTCTGTCTGTGTACCACAAGGGTCCATACTCGGACCACTACTATCCATCATTTTCACCAACAAACTCCCTGTGCAAACATGCAACCATAGTCCAATATGTAGATGACTCCTCTTATGTGCACAGCATACTCTTTTCCAGAACTCTTACAAACAACCCAAAAAGCCATCCTTGGCATTGAAAAATTCCTATCTGACTCCCAACTTATCCTTAACCCTACCAAAACTAAACTCATGCTCTTTACTGACAAAAAAAAAACACACTGTCTACATCCAACCTTCATTATCTACTCCACCAATATCACTAAAATAAAACCTGTAGAATATACCAAACTGTTTGGTGTTACCATCAACAACCATCTTAGATTTGATAAACATCTAGCCACTATCATCAGAAAACTACACATCAAACTAGGCTCACTCTATACAGTCAAACCTTTCCTCACTAACACCACCAGAAAATCCATAGCCAATACCCATTTACCCTCCTCCCTTCTTTATGCCTCACCTTTATTCACTAATCTTAGGAAAACAGACTTAAATAAGCTAGAAGCATGCTACAACAAAATATCAATGTTTGCCATTGTCCTCCCTAAAAGATCACACCACTTCACCTCACTGCAACAACTAAAATGGCCGGAACTACCAAACCTACTAACTTTCTACCAACTAAATTTCACACACAATGTTTTTCATTATCCTAGCAAATGCCCAGCTCTACAAAAAATCCATCCTTACAGTAACAAAAGATCCCTAAAATCAACGAACAAACTTCTAGAAGTAACCTAATCCATCAATTACTATAGCGACTCCTTTATATCAAATAAGATATCTGAAATCTGGAGCTCCTTACCCCAAACAATTATCAACACCAACAACACATTAAAGTTTAAAACACTACTAAAAGAACACCTCACCAACAAATGGCTCTGTTCCTGTACTAACCCTGGATGATCTATTCTTTCTCTCGCAGCTCTTTTTTCACACTTTTTCTCTCACATTAGCCCTTATGAATTTCTCCAATAGCTTTTCACCTTCTCTCTCCTTTTTACTTCTATCCCACCCATTGTACCTTCCTAGACCACCCTCCCCTCTTTTTCTCTCTATCACTGACAGCCTTCCACAGTTTACTTTACCTGTTCTACAGTACAATTTCTAGTCTATTACTAGACTCCACTGCAGTACTACTATATAGCTCATATTGTATCCACTTTCACTCACACTGCCAGTTTTTCCTTCCCCTACCATTTCATACTGTATGTCTCCTTTATTCTATACTACTACTACTGTTTACTAGCAAAGACCTTGCTACCTACTTGCTAGACCAAAAGTAAGGTAAAATGGTTCATTCCCTGTTTACTTGAACTTTTTTAGCTACTCATCAAAATTCTAACTATGCCTATTAAGTTGTAACTCTGCCAAATATTGTACATTGAGATTTTTGTTGTTGACATGTTACCGGTGCTGTATCTATGTGAGACATTTTGACTGCAGCTTTTGTAAATGCGGTGCATGTCTCCATAAGTTTTAAATATACTTGACACTGTTACTAGAAGTTTTATGTTTATCGACATGTGTACCTATGCTATATTTATTTGTGATACTTTATTGTTTGTTTTTATTAATGTGTAGCTTATCTGCTTGTTTGTGTTAATGTGGAGCTTTTCTCCCCCGGCCTCCACTGAATAGGGGCTCTTTTTTCAACCCAGTGACCATCCTGGTAAACAAAATGTAAAATAACTAAAGAAATAAATAAATTAATTAATAAAATTATTGCTAGAAAGTTCTGCTAAACTGAAATCTAAGCCATCACACAGATGATTAGACTGTATGGAAGCAAACATACATCTCACTCTCTTAGCTCAAGAAATTTGGGCAAAGCCAAAATAATGGGGGACAAAGGCCCATAAATAGGGACAGATATTAAATATTGCCCTTATAAACTTTGAAAAATTATAGAATAAAAGGTTTTGCATTAGCATGCATTTTCTGAAGGATACAAAGTCTGAAACTCAAATGTCTGTCATCATTTAGTGACTTCCACCCTGAATGATTTGACAGAAAACCACAACTTTTATGAGGAACAGTGGAAAAATATCAGGGCCAAAAATAGACAGTCTGTGAAAATTTGAACAATTGAGAGGTGTGGAAGCAAAGCAGTCTTGAACTATGTAAAACTAATTGGTGTGATGCTTTCAGGGAAAGACTGCAGAAAGAATGTGACAGATTTTTAAAGTGAAATTATTTGAATGCAAGAAATAAAAAAAATGTTTAACATCAGGATCTAGGTACACAAAGAGCAGGAAAATATATTTCGTAAGAACAAGATAATTAATAAAGATAAATAGAAAATACAAGAAATGGAAATGAGGATGAATTAGAACTGAAAAGTGAAATAAACACTCAACAGGCAAATTAAACATCGTGTGAGATAAGATCAGCAACATTTTTGAAGAAAATTTGTATAAAGCTATTGAGCATAATAGGGCGCTATTTTATAGATATACAAAACGAGGTAGGTATAAAAATATACAAATCACTAAATTGTGGCCTTATTCCAAAAGACTTGCTCTCACTGTAAATGACAACTTAAAGTGATAGCAGGTTAAGAGTAGGTTTTTTGGAATCTGGTCTTTGATGTAAGACTGTTTATGGATCGAGTTTTGCACTGAGGTAAGTCACTTACACTGAGATCAAGACTTTTGGAAGCAGGGCAGGCTTACACTGAGAATAGGTCTTTTGGAATCTGACTGTGTGGTAGATTCTTAACTTTATTCTCATACATAACAGATTATAGATATATTTACAAAACCTTATGCATAAGAGTTTAGCTCCTGAAAGGGAGTGATAAATCATGCTGGTAATATCCAAGTAACTCAGATACTGAAATTAAATGATATTATATGAAAAGAACTATGCAAACTGGACTAAAAAATACTCACAGAGACACGGAAATAGGAATAATGACCTGAGAACACTCCTGCATGAACTTGCAGTACCATTATATCTGTTATTTGGTTTACAATCAAATGTGTGAAACTTACCTTACTGTCGGTCATAAGGTCAAGGGTAAAGGTGCAAAAAAGCTAAATTATGAGTAGAAATTCTATTGCCTCTGAAATGTCAATATGTAGCTCATGTTTGCGGTTTTGAACATCGCTTTTTACAGTTGGATCGCACTACAGTGAGGATAGGGAAAATTATCCTTTTCCTCACTGTAGTGCGATCTCGGAGTTAACATATATAATTAGCAGGGGTGTAGGGAGAACAGAGGGCCTTGCCGCCTGCAAAACAGTAACATTGTGTATGCTTTATAAATATGATTTTTTTGCTGATACTGAATTGTGCAATAAATGCCAAATGTCAAAGTTTGACTTTCGAACATTACGACATTTTGAATACTTGTCATGACAGTTTTCAATTTTATTTTTCAGACAGACCATCTCACAAACATTAGCCTTTGAGAGTTTTGATAGTAAGCCCTGTTATTCACATGTTCATTTTAGTATGGAAAGATTCCATAAGAATGGGGTCATGCCCTTATTAAACCCGTTTTTAAGGGAAAGGGAAACAGGACAAACCCAGAGTCATACAGACCAATAGCTTTACTTTCTTGTTGTGGATAAATAATCGAGAATTTTTTTTTTTTTTGATACGTTATTGTTTGAATTTGAAAGGTTGGGAATTGAAACCATATATCAGCATATTTGCCATGCTGAAAATAGATATATAACTACCTGTAACATGATCCACCGAAAGTCGAAAAGAACAACACAAGAACTATAAGATGGAGGAGAATGGAACCCTGCTGATGATAAAAGACAAAAATCTCAACTGTAGTATATACAATCCACGACCAACTTGAGTAAAATCAAATGTTGATTTATTTTATCCACGTTAAGCGCTTTCAGCTGTCCCCAGCCTTCATCAGAACAGATAATGTCTCCAAAGACAAAGTTTAAATACATACATAATTATCTCCCTAATTGATAAATTGGTAAAAAAACCGCCAAAAGATTTTTAAAATTTTTAAAGATACATGATGTCAAAACCAATATTATCATGATCTACTCACACATACTTCAAACATCACTACTAAGCAAACATATAGTAAAAACATTATCATGTACAAAAAAATTCAATATATATTAAAAAGTATATGTTAAAAATTATATTATTTTTATCTAACATCCTTTATTCACATATAACATCTATCTTGTTACAACAAGCATATATGTACAACTTTGCACTTCTAATTAGTTAATGACAGTGATGATGGTATATAATTCTAAATGTGTTATTCCAATACTAAAAATGGTTTCAGTATAAAACCATTTTTAGTATTGGAATAACACATTTAGAATTATATACCATCATCACTGTCATTAACTAATTAGAAGTGCAAAGTTGTACATATATGCTTGTTGTAACAAGATAGATGTTATATGTGAATAAAGGATGTTAGATAAAAATAATATAATTTTTAACATATACTTTTTAATATATATTGAATTTTTTTGTACATGATAATGTTTTTACTATATGTTTGCTTAGTAGTGATGTTTGAAGTATGTGTGAGTAGATCATGATAATATTGGATTTGACATCATGTATCTTTAAAAATTTTAAAAATCTTTTGGCGTTTTTTTTACCAATTTATCAATTAGGGAGATAATTATGTATGTATTTAAACTTTGTCTTTGGAGACATTATCTGTTCTGATGAAGGCTGGGGACAGCTGAAAGCGCTTAACGTGGATAAAATAAATCAACATTTGATTTTACTCAAGTTGGTCGTGGATTGTATATACTACAGTTGAGATTTTTGTCTTTTATCATCAGCAGGGTTCCATTCTCCTCCATCTTATACCTGTAACATGATGTTGTATAATAATATTACAGGTATAAATAAAAAAGTGTGCTCTAATGTAATTTACATAGACTTACCTTTAGATTTTGATAGGGTCATACACAAAATACTGATCAATAAATTAGAACAGTCTAGGTATTAATGTAATCTTTTTTATTTGTATTTGTATGCATTAATGTAATCTTGATACAATGGATAGCTGCGTGGCTTATGAATAAGAAATGGGAAGTATCACAGAGCAATTGGACAGGTGAAATTCTAGGTTACATTTAGGGTGTCCCACAGAGCTCTGTTCTAAGCTCATACTTGTTCATGTTGTATCTTTCACTTCTATCTTTCTCATCTGAGTTGTTCTATTGTTTGTATTCCGATTACTTGAAAATGGGTAAACTGATACATCTGTTACAGTCAGGGCATGTTTACAAAAGAACTTGACTAAATTGACCATTTGGGCACAGGGGAATAATATGCTGATAAAGACATCAAAAACTAAGCATATAAGATTTAGGAGACATAACTAATGGGTGAATATTTAATACAGCACACAGAGATTGAAACTGTAGATTCACTTAAGGACCTGGGTATATCGGTAGATTCAGCTTTGAGTTTTTCTGATCATATCAACCAATTGGCTAATGGCAGTTATAAAACTGTTGGCTATATAAAAGGATTTATATTGTACAGGAAATCAGAAATGATGAAATCATTGTTTGGAAGTTATATTGGACCCGAACTAGAGTACAAAATAACAATATAGAAACCTTATAAGAAAAGTAGCATGAGTAAATTGGAAAGAGTACATAGGAAGTATACTATGGGCATCCATGGATGTGAAAAATTGAAATCATGTAAGATTAAAATATCTGAAAATGTACAGTGTTTTATATAATATTTAAAGGTGACCTTATTCAGGTATATAGGGCATTTAGAGACAATTACCTCTAGGAATGCCTAGGGTTATTAAAGAGGTGGTGCTGTGGTAGCATTGTCACCTCACAGCAAGACGTTGTCCCGTTCGATTCTCAGCTAGAGCGTCTTCTGTGGAGACATGCATGAATGGGCGTACCTTAGTTGAAGGTTGTGCATTAGGGCCGGCAACTCAGCATGTAAAAATCAACTGCTAATCATTAGCGGACCGGAGTTCCGCTGTGGCGAACCCTAACCGGGAAAAGCCGAAAGACACAACAAAAGAGTATCATCAGGCAACTGGTGTACAAGATTATATAGAAATGAGAGCTGTAATAACTGATTCTTTGAGAGAGCTACTGCTGCATGGAATAGACTACCAAATTACATTAAAGCAAGCACTAGTTGAGAAAAACTTGGACACATATTATGGGAATGATTGTTATGGAATACTGGCAGGCTAGAAGGGCATTATTACCAGTATCTGAAATATTTGTATGAATTTATGTATTCATTCACAGGGCCATTTTGTTTTATGTTTAGATATTACATATTTCTACTCCATTTTGTTTTATGTTTAGATATTACATATTTCTACTCACATTTTTCAGTTTTTTTTGTTTCCATGTCTCCCTATTTTGATTTTTAAAAAATAGTGTGATTGCAAAAAGAAGTGTGGCAAATCTCCATGGTATTAGAGTATTGAAGAAGGGCTTCACCCCCACTACTCACACTCCTCTTGCTTAACTCTAAGACTGTTACAACTATGAGTAGGAGGAATACTCAAGGGTTCCACAATCTTGGACTTATTGTATATTGGCAAATAAGCAGTTTTAGTCCTGCTGTCCTGAGGATAGCATTTCAATGGGAACCCTCATGGCTGAACGGATAATGATTCAAACTGAAGGGTGAAATGGTCAAACAGACAAACTGTTCATCAGAAACTCCATGAAAGACCCAGCTAAGTTAGAGTCTTCATTGTTTAATAGCTTATACCTCCTGTAGTAGAGGCCCATGGGATATATGCAAATCCATTAGGGACACACCAGTGTTTCAGCTACATGGCTTCTGAATGTCCATGACTTTTTACCATGTCCTGCAGTCTTTATTGGCACATTCAGGCCAAAAAAGCCGAACCTCCACAAGCTGTAGACTTGCCATGTGCAGGTTAACAGGGTCAGAATTAAACTCACTTGTATAGGAATGGTGGCTTTTTTTTTTGCCCTTAAATTCCTAATATTTCTTACACATTGTGAGAGTGCTGAGCATACGCGAATATGTAGGTATTTGTTCCCTTCTCCTCTCCATGCATTGTCTAGCACCATTCTTTCTCCATTTCTATTTTCCTTAATATTTTAGTCTATGCCATTAAGTATCCCACCCTTATCTTTTATATGAAGGAGTTCCAGAATAGCAACTTGGGCACTTTTATCTATTTGAGATTGTTTTTGTTTTTTGCAGTTCCTTTTCTTCTTCTTCCATAGCCCCCCCCCAACTCCTTTTGCCATTTACCTTTTATCTGATTCCTTTGCTTCCTTTGACGTTGAGTACTGTGTATTTTCTCAACCATTCCAATTTCCCTCATCTTAACAAAACCTTTTGTAGTTCATGTATTTATTTATTTACATTTATTTACTGGGATAGTCCGTTGGGGTATAAGCCCATTTTCAGTGGCGTCCCAGGGAGAAAAGCTCCATAAATACAATGTAAATAAATATACAGAAAAAGATACTTTAGTAAAATAGAGAAGTACAACTGTACATTGGCATTGAAAACATAACATTAAGATAATAGAATAGTATCATAAGCATTGTTTACTGAGTTAATTGTTTTTTATATATAAAGATATATTAGTCAGGTTAGTACAGACAGAGAAAGAGAAAGAGCAAAATAGGAGAGGATGAAAAACCTTCTGATAAAGTTAGTAACAGGTCATAAAAGGCTACTTATCTGGGGGAATTAATAAGCCTGGATTGATACAAGAACAAATCTATCTACTGTATAGTTATTCTTGTTAATTTTTATGTACTCACAATACTGTTCTTTATCTTTTACTGTCTTGCTTCTGAATTTGACAATGAATTTCCTTTGAAATGTACAGGGTTTCTGAAACTGTTTACACAGGGGGTTATGTAATTTTAGTTTATTTTTTATTTAACATTTGTTGACTGGGACAGTCCAACTAGGACAGAGCCTGTTTTCAGCAGAGACCTGGGGAAACACTCCAGACACATGTCTTTGGAATGTGGGAGGAAACCAATGCAAATGCAGGGAGGATATGCAGACTTTGCATAGAAGGCAACCCAGCCGAGAATCATACTGGAGAACCTCTTGTTGTGAGGCAACAAGGTTAACCTCTGCACCACTGTGCCACCAGCATCAGAAAAACATCCTAGGAACATACTTCTCGACTTCTTAGCACAAGAAATCTGGACAAAGCTGAAAATATTGGGGGAACAACTGGCCAAAAATAGGGACAGATTTTAAATATTGCTCCTATAAAGTTAGAAAGTTGCTAGAATAACAAGATTTATGTCAGCATGCATTTTCTGAAGGATAGGAAGTCTGAAACTCAAGTGCATGTCATAATTTAGTAATGTCAATCCTCACAGATTTGCCAGAAAACCCACATTTTCTGAGGAACAGACCAAAAATATGTGGCAAAAATCTGGACGCTTGAGATGTATGCCTAAGAAATGTGTATATTGTTTCAGAGACAACAGTGCAGCAGGGCTGTAGAAGTGTACATTACTGAATGACAGTATTTAGACAGTATGCAGTACATATGAAAATGTTCAGTGATGCATGAATAACAGTGCTGCTGCAGTTCACTCACAGCCACAGTGTGTACCAAAACTGTCATCCATTAAAGAGTTACAGTTCAGTTATTCAGGTTTGCTAAACAGGTGGCAGCATTCACTTGTTAATGATCAAATATCACTTTATAATATAATGCTCTTCTAGTATATTACCACTGTAGTTGAGAAAATTAATTGTAAGCATATGTAACAGATGGAACAATTTTTGAAACATTTGTTTTACAGCAAGAACTCATCAGATGAGTTTAAAACAGAGTATCTTCATGGTTTAATCTGTTCCTGTAATCCATGTGTTACCTTGCCTTAGTTGAGGTAGTCAAGATGTTACAGCTTCGAGAGCGTTATCACAAACAGATATGTTCCCTTATATTGCCAAACTGCCTCTTCAATTGCCTCAGTGGGATATGAAGAAGCTTTTCTTTATGTCCTGCAGAGATGAGACAAGAGGTTTGGGGTCTGTTACAATCAGCTACAGATCACCTTTGTACAAATTTCAGTTTATGGTTCCTACCGTTCCCAACATCACTCCATTCATTTTCCTCTTCTTCATTTCCTAGATCTCTGTCTCCATGAAGACTATACTGAGTGTGGAGGCAGGAGATATGTCTGTCTTCTCACACTCTGTATCTGTTCACTGAGATGTGCATAGCTTCTACTAACTCTGTTATACAGCTACTGTATTTGTTCTATGGATATTTTCAGGGACTCTTTTATGTCCATCAGCTACCCACAAATAACACCAGTGTACCCTATCAAATGCTTGCCCAATATCCCTAATAAATGTAATTCTGTATACTTCATTGGTTTCAGCTCCATCCATACCTCTCAAGCTCTTAGTACAAGAAATCTGGACAAAGCCTGGCAAAATGGGGGGATAAAGGCCCAAAGATAGGGACAGATTTAAGTATTGCTCTTTAAAAGTTGCTAGAGTAACAGGGTTTGTGTTGACATACATTTTCTGAAGGATATTAGGTCTGAAACTCCAACATATGTCTTTATTTGGTGACTTCAATCCTCAGATCCTTCCAGTGATTTACCAGAAAACCACAAATTTTATGAGGAACAGACCAAAAATATGAGTAAAAAATCTGGACATTTGAGAGGTATGGCCCCATCGTTTAATGCAGCCCTTACAACTTTACCTAACACTTGCTTTGACTTGACAAAACAGGTCTAATTCTTATTTACTGATTTTAGTAACAATGGATCAGGGTCCATATGGGCCATGAAAATCCCTGCATATAGCTTTTTATCTATGTTATTCATTGGTGCATGTATGAAGTAATTTATGTCAAATGTTTACATTTTTTTAAGAACAGGTACTTTGATAATACAGGACGTAACACATTCCCTTCCTGTTGACTTCTTGGCAGCATCCTTACAACTGAATCAAGCTATTTGTTATATTTCATATTTAGTTCAAATATTAAGCCATCTTCCACTGAATTCTGCAGTTTTTTGTTTCATAATTTCTTCATATACTTCCTGTCCAACTACTGCCACTATTTATTTTCTTCCATTATAGAATAATCTAGAAATATTCACAGAACTAAGAGGTACTGCTCCTTTAGATAGTTCCTGTAGTTCTGGTCAAAGTGAAATCCCATGAGCTACATTTCTCCTAAGGAAAAAAAAACATTGAGACACAGAAGATTGAATGCTGTTCATCGCTGGAAATAATTGCTAGGGCAGTTCCTAATCATGCACTGGCAATCATTCACTTGCTTTAGGGGATTTCTCCCTTCTTCAAGTTGGTGCACCCATGGAGTTGGCCTTTATAAATTTGGGGTGTAGGGGACCTGACCTACACATTGGGAGGTGCAAGGAGACTTCATCTTAAAAAAAAAACAGTTAAAATTTAATTTTCCACAATTCTGTGTTTTGGGCATTTTTTTTTTTTTGATATTTTGGATTGTCAACTTTCTGGAAGTTGTTGAGTCACAGTAGAACCCTCTTAGACCCCATGTGTGTGGTTTCTGCTTTAATATTGCATCTTTTGGTTTCTTTAATTGTTCTGTTTTATGAGTCTATCTCACTGTTTGTTTAAATCATTTGTTTTCTCCGATGCTCTTGCTCATAACTTCTTTGCTGTCTTTGCTAGATTCCTAGATTTTTTGCTAACCTAGGCCTAACAGCTGTGCTTTCATTCAGTAATGTATCTGCCACTGTATTATATTTCTGCAGCTCTAGTTTTGTTTCTCCTGTTTAATGGATTATTTAAACAGTTGTAATGCTGTTACTTTCAATGTAAACATTTTTTCTCCATATGTGGTTCTTCACTCACTTTCTGGTCTATATCATATTACTTGTCTTTTCTATGCTTTAATCAATTTAAGTATATCCAGTATTTTAAAGTCAAGTGCATTTTTTAATATGTGTCTTTTCAATATTTTTCACATGCATAAGTTGATTATTATTTTATATATTTGTTTTAGGTTTATATTTAAGTTGAATATGATTAATGTCATGTGTTTCTTACTGGTGTGAGTATGTTGTATTTAAAAAGTGGTTTGCATTTTTGAAGAATATTTTCAAGATGCCCAGTATAAAGAACAAAAACACTAAATAAATGGTTGTATAAAATACTTTCCACCCAGTTAATTTTGGAATGATTTATGTTATAGTGTTTCTTATCATATGTTTCCACTGGCCCCGGTCTGTGGATTTTTCTTGTTTTCTCTGCTTTAAGTTTGTCCCAGACCCATTTCTACCTGTTCAACTTTACTGCTTTTTTCCATTGCCAAAACATACATTTTAAATATACCCTTGACAGAGAGTGATAAAACCCTGACTGCACTGCAGACATTTGTTCAGCTAGTGGCATTGGTGCTGTGGGTACCAGTAGGGGGAAGAAGAAATTGAATAGCTGACACCAGTATTACCATCATGGAGGCAGAGATGCAGCTTAGCTTGCTGCACTGGTGGCACCTGCAGTAGTGCAGGTTTATCACCCCCAAGTAAGGAATCCAGCCTGTCCCTGCTGCATAGTGGGAGCCTATTAGCCTGAACATTGCACATGCATGGTAACACACACTTACCTCCTGAGTACATCACTTAGAGGGACAAGGGAGGAGAGTTTGAACAGGACAATATTTAGGCTCAGCAGTCTGGCCCACTGCCTAACACCCAACCATTGCCTTCACTGGTGAACAAAACGGGTTAGATGTTCTTGCCCCAGTGGAGGAATGATCAACATATTTGTGAGCAAGAAAATGGAGTCATTGGACATATTCTGCAGATCCACAAAAAAGAAAGAAAGAAGAAAAAATGAACTCATTTGCCAGTTCTCAAATGTTAAGTTGGTCATTCTTTGCTGGTGTAATGTATATTACCTATTGTATCTCTTTATTTCACTCACTATCTTTACTCAGTAGTTTTGTGCAGCAATGTGCATTTTTACTTCTTTTTGTTTTCCATACTGGGTCTAATAATGAGTTTATGTCTCCAGCTTTTGTTTTTCAAGTTAGAAGATATCCAAACTTATGGGTCACAGTGGAAACTACCTGAATGAAACTGAACTTATGCAACAAATCAGATTGCACCATAGCAAGTTCTTGCATCTCACCATGAACCTATTAGGCAATAAAATCCCCCCAAATTAGCCATTGAGGGGCTTCATGAACTAGATCAATGAACAGAGCTGAGAACTAGCATGGAAGCACTTCAAGCTATTCTGATGGATGATACATACACAAGGAGGAATCTGCAATGCACTCCTGCTCCTTGGACAAATTCCAAGTATTAGCTCCTTTAGCTTCAACCCTCTTCATCTTCAATCCTGATAAATAACAAATGTCTACTTCCCCTCTAGAACTTCCCTGCCCATGACTGTGAATTACACAGTAAGTAGGCAGCATGCATGACTCAAGACAAGACCCTGAGCAGTCTTGTAACCAGATCTCTGTCATGAATGCCACTGACCATAAGAGACAAGTCAGATGTAATACCTGAATTATTTCTGATAGACCTGGCATTACATAATGCAACCCTCATGAGTAAGGTAGGGGACAGGTCCTGTTTTTCAGATGGAGATGACATTATAATGCCAAGGTACTGACATGAGTCAGGTAGAACCCTGATCATGGTGGCATTTCACCCTTGGGTGAATGTGGTAAACCATAATCCCTACTCAGTTGACCAAGTCAGAATGTGTGAAGAAGGCACTCCTACTTGCTCCACATGTATGACTTTTCCTCACTCCAGGTTTCATACATTTAAGGAGGCAAAGGGATCATCAGACAGAGCCAAAAGTGCAATTTGTGCTGGGACAGAAGAGTTGCATAATCAAAACTTCAAATAAACTAACACTTCAATCAACCAAGAGCAATAAATCCAGTTATCAGAGTCAAAATAATAATCAGTAAAGCAAAGTAATATTCATAACTGCAGAAGCAAGCAAAGCTGTATAGCTCAGGGTGTGGGTGTTTTACCATATTTATTTATTTTTTTATATTGGCCACATACGATAGTTTTGTTGACACATCTATTCATGCTTTATTAATGAAAATTTGGCAGACATTTTATGCTTCCATAACTTTCCCCAAACCAATTATAATTCATAGAGTGTACACCTCATATTGTCCTTGATTCCTAATGTCAGTGTTACGTTTCTTGACATATTGTTAATTGTGTGCAAATGCTGACAATGTTCATAACTGGGGAAACTACTAAAGGAGTATATAAATATCTATGTCAAGATATATGTAAATCGTCTACTTCCTTTTTGTGCCACTATTATGCCTTACATAAAGCTGACTCAAAACTGCAGAGAAATACTGTTCTATACTACCACCTCCAACATGTAATAACCAAACCCACAAAGGAATCAAGCCCTGAATGTGATCCAGATGGACAACATTACAATAATGGTTTTGGTGCTGGAGGAGCCCAAGTAGTTATGTATTTTACCTCATTGCTAACAGTACCTCAACGGATTTCTTACTATACCTGCTGGTGAGAAAAGGTGTCAATAGTAATTCATTTCAGGTACAATGGCAGTCATCCCCCACAGACAACAACCAAAGACAAGCAATAGTTTATATAGTTATGTATGTCTGTTCATTAGTGCCAATAAGTCAAAGGTACATTGACTGTCAGGCTGGTACGAATACAATAACGTAGACTGACTGGTTACCGGACAGAAAGTAGTGCCTAAAGCAATACACTGCAGTGTGTTTATATAACAAAAACAATCTTTCCCCATTAGCAAATATACAAAATCAGAATGTAGTAAATAGTCCATCTACTTATGTATTAAGTAGTTGCTTTACCGCTTGTAACTCAATGGCAAAGTAATTGTTTGTCTGAAGTGGCTTCAGGAACCCTGACTGAGTGGCTAGTGGACAGAAACGTGATAATACTAATACATTTCATGCAAGACTATAACGAACAAGAGATGACACTAGTGTTGCATTTAGTGCCGTCTCTTACATTGTTCATTTTATTCTCTTACATTGTTTGTTTTATTCTCTCACATTGTTCATTTTAGTCCTGTGTTGGACTAATACATTTGAGCATGTTGCAGACACTGTCACTTCATGGCAAGGCATTTGTAAGATGAATTGGACACGATGATGCATTTTAACATATTGACAACAAGAACTGCAGACCTGCAATATTACACAAAATGAGATACAGAAGACAATACATCTTGCTATATATTTCTGCTCATTGCTACAAGTAACTTAGAGGCAGACTGACTATCCTTTTGGAATAGATATGCTAACCCTGTCTCTCTGCCACACATGCATATACACACAGGCTAGGCAGTCAAGCTGTCTTACACACACACACACACACACACACACACACACACACACACACACACACACACACACACACACACACACACACACACACACACACACACACACACACACACACACACACACACACACACACACACACACACACACATACACACACACACACACACACACACACACACACACACACACACACACACACACACACACACACACACACACACACACACACACACACACACACACACACACACACACCTGCCACAAGGTATGCATTTTTGCTTTTTGTCTCCAGTAAAAGGAGAGTACCTAGTCAGATACATGCTTAGAGAGACACTTGCATTTGGTGCAGTTTAGAAGCTCAGAAATGTCAAGGAAGGCTATGAGTATCTAACAGGAAAGCAATAGGTGGGAGTTGTGCATGCTGCTGGTAAGACAGAACCTGTACTCCTACCAATGGCACAGTAAGCTTTAAACTTGAAAAGTGGTTCAGTTTCTCTTCCAGTAAATGAGATGCCATGTGTTTGCATGTTCTTCTGCTTGGAAAGGGGTCACAGCTTGAAAGGATGTAACAGTTTCACCCTCCTACACTCAAAAAAGAAATAATCAGTAAAATTCTGTGAAATTTAGCAGTACTCATCTGCATTTGTTCACAATTTTTAAACGTTGCTTTTAACATATATTATCTCGGCAGTTTTACTGTTTAAGCACACCTTGACTTTATAAGCAACTGATAACTTGTAGATGTTGAGAGAGTGATTGAATATTCTTAGATATAAACAGTAATGTCTGCTTTATCAGAAAACAATTACAAGCTGCATATGCTATAGCAAAATAAGTTATATTCCCAGAAAAAATCCTGCAAATTGGACTGCAAACTGATAATGTGGCAAGACAGCTTCCAACATGCCAGTGGTATGCATGTAGGAAAGCATCAGTTTGTTCAACTACCCTTCGCAGTACAAACTTCAGCTGAGAATATGTCTAAAAAGATCCTTACTTACTGAAACCTGCAGCTGGTGCTTACAGATATCTGTATGTTGTAGAATCACAGCTCCTTAGAGTTTACTGCACTCCTCTCTTCTACTGCTGAATATAGGATTGTCTTCTTTGTTGTTCCTAGCTGTTTCTTCTGGTTCCCATGATAGTATAGTTGAATAAATCCAGTTAGACTTCTACAAATAGACGGAATATCATTACAAAGACTGGTTTATTCATACAGTGAGTACCTGGAAGGACAATTAAGCTACCCAAGTCTGCTAAGCTACTCAAGTCTGTATAGGCTCCATGACAGAAGTTCAACATGAGTTAGCGAGACAAAAATATATGATTGCTATACAGCAAATTGTAGTTCAGAGAGAGGCAACCACAACTCAGTGTCACATTGTTAAAAGAATTCCTCTGGATCTCGTGTTGTGAGGGGCTGTGATCATCATACTCCTGCTGCTTATATATACTAATTCTAAAATCACTGTTCCTCATTGTAATTGGAATTTTCAAAGATACTATAGCCTCAGTCATTGCATACAAAGAACACAAATCACATTTTGGTGATCATGGTTTAGAGTAATCACATGGCAAACCTCTGCCTAGTATCCGCCCACTATTTGCATAACCAAGTCAGCAGGTAGAGCGATGCTAATTATTGCATAAGTTCCATGTTGGTCTGAAAAGAATCTGAGTGTTATGCCAACTGAAGAACCACACCAGTAATAAAACTTACAAAATATAATACAAAACCTACTGAAACCCAGCATTGTGTTATATAGCTATACAATCAGAGAAGGCGGAGCAGCAGGTAAACCAACACATTTCTGAATAAAATTTCAGTTAGAAAAAACTCAGTGGAAGTAACACAGATATGAAGGCATCAATTTCAGTCAGCAAAAAACTCAGGGACAGAAAGGAAAACATGAAGGCAGTCAAGAAATGATGATATAAATGCTTTATTTCAAACAGCAGTCACAAAAGTGTGTGTGTGCAGAATCACACCTACAGCATGCCAAGCTATTTATACGGTTTATATGTGCATTTACTGTTTTTTGAGTTACGGGGTTTGAAATGTCACTGCTTATACTTGTTACAGGATGCAAGGCATCATTCTTTTCCTGACTACCATGTTGATTTAGGACATAAGAAAAGTCTGGGATTTGATGGTGTGCTGTTTTATGTGTTAAAGAATTAACATGTTGTGCATTGCATGGTCTGGGTCCTGTTTATTTGAATAGGTTCATAGGTTCATAGGTTCATACTAGGCTATCTGCCCTGGGGCAATTATAAGCCTAGCCCGATTCTCTATGGCTTACGCCACCCCTTGATTTGAGTATACTGTGCCCTTTAAGGTTTAGTTTACTGTGCCTCTGTCTAATAGTGACACGGGAGTAATCCCTGGGAAAAACCTACGATCCCCCATCCATTTATCGAGATTCTTCTTGAAGAGATTCAGTGAGGTGCTCTGCCTCACATGAACTGGAATTCTATTCCAGAGCGAAGGGAGCCTCTGGGTTATGAACCTGTCCCTCCAGCAAGTTCTATTTATTTCTGTGCTGAGGTTCAAGTCCCTCGAGCATGTGGCTCTAAGGGATTTAGATTTACTGAGGTGGAGCATGTCCATTAATTCTGGATTTGACATAGCTTTGTATGTCAGGCATAGATCGCCTCGAAGTAGGTGGTATGCAACTGCATAGAGCTGGAGTTTTTTTTAACCGAGCAGCATATGGCATCTGTTTGAGACCCTTGATCCTCTTGGTGAGATACTATTGGGGTCTTTCTAATTGCTGCAGGTGTCGGGTAAGGTACATCCCAAAAGGGGCATTGTATTCTATGATGGGCCTTATGAGGGATGAATAAAGGGGCACGATTACCTCTCTTGATCTAGATGTGAAACTCTTCGTGATCAGGTGGGCTATGTAGAAGGCCTTTCTAACCACTTTGGCAATGTGGTTTTCAAAGGAGAGATTGCTATCAACTTGGGTCCCCAGGTCCCTAATAACTTTCTCTGTACTTAATGGGTTTCTGCCTATGTGGTAATTTGTGGGCACATTGTTTTTGCCAAAGGGTATGACTATACATTTTTTGGCATTTAGCTTTAAACCATGGCACTGGCACCAGTTATCTGTCTCTGTGAGACCTTTTTGAAGGATGTTTGTGTCAGCTGGAGAGTTGATTATGGCGCCCAGTTTGCAGTCGTCTGTGAACTTGGTGAGCCATAGTCCTCCCACGTTTGCCTGTACCTCGGAAAATATACTGAACAAGAGTGGTCCCAGGACAGAACCCTGTGGGATGCCACTTGTGACCGGTTTCGAATCTGACATGGCTCCAGCAACTCTCACTCTGTGGGTTCTGTCTTTGAGCCAGTTTGTGACCCATCTTGTGACATAGGGGTTTATATTTAAGCTGGATAGCTTATCTATGATGCCCGAGTGGGGTATTGTGTCAAATGCCTTTGCAAGGTCCAGATAGGCTGTGTGGACTACCTTCCCTTCATCTATGGCTTTGGTGACTGTTTCAAAGAAGTCAACCAGGTTCAAAAGGCAGGATCTGCCCTTGACAAAGCCAAACTGGGTAGGATCTAGTGTCTGTAGGTCCCCAATGTCTTTGTTTATGAGCTCCATGATGATCCTCTCCATAGCCTTGCAGACTAAGCTAGTCAGGCTTATGGGGCGATAGTTTCCAGGGTCCGTAGAGGCTCCACCTTTGTGGAGTGGGACCACTGTTGCTGTATGCCATTCTGTGGGCACATATCCTGTAGTGAGGCTGAGATTGTATAGCTGTTTTATTTGAGGGATTAGTTCCTCTTGTAGTTCATGTAGGACACAACCTGGGATGCCATCTGGTCCCATGGAAGCAGTGTTTTTTTGCTTTGGAGAGGGCAGCCTTCACCTGAGCATCTGAGATGTTTGGGAGGCAGCCCTCTGCCGGGATAGATACTTGCTCTTTTGGGGGAGGGGTGGGGAGAAGTTTGCACTGAACCTGTCTGCCAGGATATTGGCGATGTCTGTGGGTTCAGTGTATTTTTTGTAGTTTAGAATCAACTCAGAACAAGTCTGGGAGTTGCATCCCAGGTTTCTAACATAACTGAAAAAAGCCTTATGATTGTCTTTGGTGTCCTGTGCAATTTTTCTCTCGAAGCTGGCTTTGGAGGATTTTATGAGGGATCGTAATTTTTTGCTAGTACTGATCAGAGATGCCTTCCCTATTAGGGATTTTGCTCTATCATGTAGTAGCTTCCTCCTTCTGTTGTACAGTTTATTTATGGCAGGGGTCCACCGGACTGGACGCCTGCCTTTGGATGATTGGGTCTTGGTTTTGTTTGGGATAGCATGATCCATGCATTCCTGGAGATGTCAGTAGAATGCATTTATATAGGATTCTGCAGTTTGGGCTGTAGTTTCCACTGGCCCTGGGGCCTTGAAGGATTCCACTTCAGTTTTGAGAAGTGAGAAGTTCACTTTTGAGAAGTTTTTCACTGTGGTTTTCTGGGCTGGGGGTGGGGTCGGGATGTGGACATCCAGTGAAATTAATTTATGGTCTGATCTTACCAATGAGGGATATACTTCTGGTGTGGAGCATAGAGTCCCCATGTTGGTAATGATCAGGTCTAGTATGTTGTCCCCTCTTGTGGGAGCGGTGACTAGTTGTTCCATAGTATTTGAGTTTATAATTTCCAGGAATCTTTGGGCTAAGGTGCTGGGGCTTGAGTAGTGCTTCCAGTCAATGTTTGGGTAGTTGAAGTCGCCCAATATAATGGTGTTCGGAGAGATCTTCATGTTCTCCAATGCTTTCAGGAAAGCCGAATGGGATTCCTGACTTTGAGAGGGTGGTCTGTAGGATGCTATAAACTGAAAAGCAGTCTTGCCCACTGTTAGTTGCACATGGATGGTCTCTGATACTTCATGCAATGCCACTAACCTGGAGGTGTGGGTATCCTTGATAAATATGGAAACTCCTCCTCCTTTTGTGGTTCGGTCCAGATTTTGGGGCCGAAAAGCATGATATGAGGTATAGCCTGGTAGTGCTGGGGTGCTCTCTGGAGCCTTGAACCAGGTTTCTTTCACTGCACAGATATCAATGTTCTTCATCCTGAGGAGAGCTTTGAGTGCATGCATCTTGAGGTTAAGACTTCTGGCGTTTAGCAGCATTACCCTTAGTTTCTTGTTCCTTGTGCTGTCTATGGGGGTGGATTTGACTTTTGAGCCTTGCCTAAAAAAGGCACTATGGGGGTGGCAAGAGCCTTTGCCAATATCCGAAAGCCCAGTGGTGACAGGTGCAAGCCATCCCTAGCGAAGCAACGTGGCTTGTCGAGCATGTCATCCCAGGCTGACAGACACTGGATCCCCTTTTAATGACACCAAAATTTTAGCCAATTGTTAAAATCAATCATTTTGTCTTTGTACTGTGGCATCATTCTAGGTGAGGGTAAGATGCTGCTCAAGGTCAGGGTCATACCAGCCTGGGCTACATGATCAGAGAGCTCCTCTATGTCTCTTTTCATGTAGTCCAGGGAGGTACATCTCAGGTCATTCACACCAGCATGTACAATGACTGAGTCATATTTGTATTTGCTTTGGAGTGACCTGAGTGCTTGCGTTATGTGTCGGATCCTAGCACCTGACAGGCAGCTCACTGTGACCTTCCCTTTATTCAGCCATATCACTTTATCAGTATTCTATACTCTTTGTTTCCTTTACTGCAGGGACAATGGAGGTTCAAAGGATTTAACTGACTTTGGTCAGACTCCACACATGTTGAAAGGCCACCTCATTTTCATTGACCTGTTACATTACAATTTGGTG
>NC_056727.1:400465403-400547903 GCF_019279795.1 Protopterus annectens
ATGAATGTAAGGAATGGGTAATGGAAATTATTAGGGAGCTACTGGGGAAGATAGGAATTTCTTCAGAAGGGATAGCTAGTGAGTGGGATAAAATGAAAATGGCTACAGTACCTAATCCCACCAGAAGGTGGGTTGTACTGCAGGTGGTTAGAGTAACTAGTCCAACCAACAGGGTTGCTGTAATACAGGTGAGGCCTGCAGTACCTACACCCATAGGCTGGTGGAGCTGTAAAAGAAATGCACTACTGTGCAGCTAAATTAATAAGGCATAGACTTTTACTACAAAAGTGTGCAGTAACAAAGGTAAGAAGGGAACAAGCAGTATACCACCATGGAAGCATCTACTAGAAAACTCGACAAAGCAATTAAGATAAAAAGTATAAGTGTTAGAAGAAGGTTGAAAGGGAAAGAGATCCTCAAAAATCCTTAGAAAGACGGATGTAATAAAAGCAGCACACAGTATTAAAACAGACCAAGAGTTATCATATACTATTTTTAATGTTTGTTTGTGTCTTTCGGCTTTTCCCAGTTAGGGGTCGCCACAGTGGAACTCCGGTCCACTAATGATTGGTAGTGGATTTTTACGTACCGGGTTACCAGCCCTGACGCACAACCTTCAACGAAGGCATGCCCCATTCATGTATGCCTCCACACAGAGGACACTCTAGCTGAGAATCGAACGGGACAACGTCTTGCTATGAGGCGACAATGCTACCGCAGCACCATTATGAGCAGAAGGAGGAGAAACTTTGAAGGTTTGCAGATAAGTATAACGGAGAAGTGTAATTCACTGATAAGCCAAAAGCTTTTACAGAAAATTGGGAAACAAAAGGAAAGGAATAACAGCACCAAAAAATAGATAGATAGATAGATAGATAGATAGAATAGTTACATTTTGGAGAAGTATTGCTGAGGACCATGTTGAGCATAGCAATGATGATGAATGTGTGGAAGAATTACAGAAAACAGTAAGAAGCTCTAACATAGAATATGTGAAACTGGATGAAGTAACAGGGACGAAACAAAACTAAGGAACCTCTTGTAAGGAAAACCTAGCCCTAATGCAGTACCTAACTTCTGACTTCAGCCCTGAGTGAAAATACTTATATGCACATCCTGAACAGACACCAGCCTGGTTAACAACAGGAAAAAACAAACCTGCAAGCCATCCTAAGAGCAATATATATCAATAAATTACCTTATGACTATATGTAAATAATATACTGGAATTGGAGTAGACAGAGGTTATAGCCATCTAGAAAAAAAACAGTTATAGCAACAGAACAAAAAAGTAACAAAAATAAGTCATATAGAACAATGCATCGTCTATTGTCAGGCTAAGTCAAAATATAGAGCTGTAAAATGGAAATAAATGTTGTGGATAGACAACAAAAAGGCATTCAGCAACATCCCACGTTCATGGTTAATGGAATGTTTACAAATGTGTAAGATATACCCTCTATTGATCAATTACATTCCACTGACCATGAAACAGTGACAAACTAATTTGTAGCTTAAACACAACAAAGGGGAAATTATACCTCAAAGGGGGATATTTCAGGGTGACTCTGTGGCCACTACTGTTTTGTGTTGCCCTTAACCTGTTAAGTCATTTGCTTACTAGATTAGGATATGATTTCATTTTAGATCCTATGATCCAACCTTATTCAAAGACATATCATCTACTTTGTGTGAATGATTTAAAATTATATAGTTCATCGGATGAGGACCTGAAAGCACAACCATAAATGATTAAAAGTTTCTTGATGATGTAGGAATCAGATTTGGTTTTGTACAATGGCAATATTTCAAAAAGGAAAACTGCAGCACTAAGAAAATATCATAATGGGGCAACACTGTGATATAAAGGAACTTGAGCAAGAAGTAGTGTATAAATATTTGAGAATAGATGAAGGTCGGCAATAAAACATGAACAAATGAGAACAAAGCTTAGTAAGGAATATAAAACTTTAAGCTGTAACTCATTTTGATCTTCCTATTCTAAGTTACAAATTTCATGTAACTAAATGGCTTTAAACAACATTGAATCTGTTGGACAAGAAAAAAAAAGAAAAATATGTCATACTTATCAAATGATATACAAAAAACAGTGCATAACAAAATAATACATCTCTCACACTGAAGGAGGAATGGGCATCCTTGAAACTGACTACAAGTATAAGTATTGATTCATTTATCAGGTTATAGTCTCACTGATACCGAATATGCTGTGTTAAATTGTGGCCTTAAGTTAATTCTGACTGTTATATCTAAACAATATGCTTTTAAAATTGATGTATTTAAATTAGTTAGAAAACTGCATTTATTATGCTTTTTTTCTAAGCTTAATAATAATGATTATATGGTATGTTCTGAAGAAGGAAATGTTTCTATTAATAATGATACTGAATCTATTGTTTTTTTCATGTGAGTCATCTTTTGAAATGTATGAAAATGAAAATGCTTATTGTTTGTTATCTGCTGATAATGTCAGCAGTAAAAGTGACTATATACCTCCCTTCACAAATGAATTAGTTAAACAATTTTCTAGTATGGTTAATTTTTCTATGCAGGAAATTTTTACAAAAAAAAAAAATAATATAAAATACAATTTAACAAAAACTGAGTGGGAGGCATTAAAATGTTTAAGAAATAGGAATGATATCGTTTTCAAATCTTCGGATAAAGGTAATAAATTAGTCATAATGACTGTAGAGCAGTATTATAAAATGTGTATGGATAATTTAAATAATGAAGACGTATATAGAGTTGCAGTATGGAAGGAATATGAAATGGCATTGTTAGCTTATAATGAATGAATACAGAAGGGGCATAGATTGGGATACTTTACAAAAAAAAGATGTAGAGAAGAAGTTCTCAATAGAGGGATGTTCAATGGCCAAATTTTATTGTCTCCCTAAGTTACATAAAAGTGAGAACAATCCCCAGGCCGCCTCATAGTCTCTGCATGTAATTACTTTCTGCACAATATTGGTAGTGTGCTGCATGAACAGTTATTGATAAAAGTGGAAAAGCTACTGTCATATATTAAAGACACCTTTGATTTTTTAGATAAGGTGAATAAAATTCAGTGGAATGAAAATAAACACTGGATAGTGATAGACGTTAAAAATTTGTATACAAATATTTCACACGAATTAGGTATTGAAGCAGTAAAGTTCCATTTAGGAGATACTCCATTAACTTATTATTTAACAGACTTAGTACATTTTTGTCTCAAAAATAACTTTTTTGAATTTAATGGTACCTTGTACCAACAAGTTAAGGGAACAACGATGGGAGTAGTATTTGCTCCAATGTATGCAAACCTATTTATGGGTTATTTTGAGGTACAATTTTTGTACAGAATGGAGTTTTTTAGAAATCATGTAGTGGAATATCACCGATACATAGATGATTTAATCTTTCTTTGTGAAGGTGGTATTTCTAGTGTAACTGACTTTATTAAGGACTTGGATCAAAACACTTTTTGTATTAAGTTTGATGGTGCACAATGTGGAGAAAGTGTAACTTTTCTTGATGTTGATTTGATAGTAAAAGGAGGGAAAATACTTACCTCTGTACATCGTAAATTTGAGGGAGTTAATAATTTCATACATCCGCGGTGGTGGTGCTGCGGTAGCATTGTCACCTCACAGTAAGACGCTGTCCGGTTCGATTCTCAGCTCGAGCATCTTCTGTGTGGAGACATGCGTGAATGGCCGTACCTTCATTGAAGGTTGTGCATCAGGGCTGGTAACTCGGCACGTAAATATCAACTACCAATCATTAGCAGACCAGAGTTCCGATGTGGCGACCCCTAGCCGGGAAAAGCCGAAAGACACAACAAAATAATTTCATACATGGTTCGAGTTGCCATCCACCTCATTAAATGATGCCCTCCATTAAAATGAATTACTACGTATCTCAAGGTTAACTAGTGATTGCAGTATAATGGAGGAAGAGATAGTAAGTATTTGTGATAGATTTAAGAATAGAGGTTATAGTATGGAATATGTAGAACAAGCCAAGAATAGATTATTATTTAGAAATGAGTATAAATAATCTGATGTATATAAGGGCAAACCAGATAGAAATAGAAATAATGTTCCAGTGGATAAAATGTTTTTTATGACTACATATGGGGTTCATACAGAACAACTGGTGAAAATTATTATGACCCATTGGAACTATCTGACACAAGATTCTTTGTTGGGAGAACTTATACCACAAAGACCCATGGTGTCATACAGGCGGGGAAGAAGCATTAAGGATATGTTAGTGCATGCTCAGTTTAAATTCCCTATTGAAAGGTTGGGAAAACCTATTCAAGAACTTGGCTTTAGAGCTTGTGGTCATTGTATTTTATGTAATTATAAAGTATGCACTTTTGAAAATATAAATGGACAGAAGTATTATTTATGTGACAGTTATAGCTGTATGACAGAAGGTATTATATATGTACTTAAACGTGAATGTGATTTATTTTATATAGGAGAAACTAAACACAGTTTTCGAGTTAGATATTTAGAACATTTAAGAAATATTAAAAATGTGAACGTTGAAAGCCCCTTAGGGCTACATTTTAAAATGTACCATAAAAGTGATGCTAGTAAGCTAAAGGGTACTATTATGGAAAAAGTTCATTGTGCAAAGAGCATATGTTTAAAAAGTAAATTACAACATAAAGAAGCAATTTTTATTTTAAAATTTGATACTTTACACCCTAAGGGGTTAAATAGAGACCTTAATTGGAAATGGTTCTTGCAATGAATGTTTTAATTGTTTTATTGGTTGTGTTTTTGTATATAACTGAAGATGTTGAAAAGTAAGGTTATACTCTGTTAAAGGCATTGACCGAGGTGCTAGAGAGAAGAATTGTTTGTGTTTTATAGCTATTTTAGTGCAATAAATTGCATTTTGGATTTACTGGCTGAGTCGTTTTTGAATTAGTTTCTTCACTGTGGTTGTTCATTGACAACAAGTATATGTCTGCAGTCATGAGACTGAATTAATATTAGCTACCCACATTAGATCTAAGCAAAGTGAACTTTCTAAAGCATAAAGAGAAGTTTTAAGATGGCATCTTTGAATTAGCAGAAGTATTTAGAAAACAGAGTGGGAATGGACATCAAGCTGAATTAGGCAAGAATCAGACAGCTACTGTAAGTGCCAAAACCAAAAAGGACCAGGGGAAATGAAGCAAAATTGGAACGTGCAAAAATATAGTGGCAAGTGAAATAAATTTCTAGAACAACTTAATCTTCACCAAGATTTGATGCAGGGATGGTTAGGTAGTGGTGAAGTGAAACCAAAACCTGAACAGATAACAATGGTAGTCCAGGATAGTGAGCAACATACATGTTTGTTAAATTTAGAAAAAAAAGTATAAGAAATGTACAAATGTTGGTTTTGTAAAACAGAACTGAAAATAGTTGCACATCTTATTTCTGGGTTGATTGTACTCATGGCTAAGGGTCTGTGCACTGAAAACACTATATTGTGACCGAAATTATGCATTGGGGATTATGCAAACACTACAATATAGAAGTAGCTGAAAAACACTGAAAAGATGAACCACAAAGCATTATTGACAATGATGAAGTTCAGATCACATGGGATAACATAATACCAAAACGTCAAAAATGGATGCAAGAAACCAGATATAGTAGTACAAGAAAAATGCAAATGTAGCGTTAATCACTAAAATTGCTACACCCAGTAATAATACTGTCTTACTTACTGGGAGACACAAAGTCAGAATTTGCAATCAGAAGTGAGAGCAACGTGGGATAAAGATACTAAAAACAGTTCCACCGGTTGTAGGAGCAACAGGACTAATGCAAAATAATTAGATGTATCCCAACATGAATTGCAGAAAGAGGATACTCTGGAAATATTACGGATACTGAGACAAACACTCTTGGTAAAAATTAAAGACTAAAGCAATAAAGATTTCATGAACTTTAGTTATGCTCTGACATAGAAGTGGAGTATATTCCAATCATGATATGTAAAAAAGCATCTGGAGAAATTAAAATGCTGAGCGGTATTGAAGCAGCTGCAGTACCCATTGCCACCAATGGATGGAGCTGTACTGCAGGTGACTGCAGTACCTAGTCTTACCAACAAATGAAGCACTACTGCAGGTAGTGCTGTATTGCAGGCAGGTGCAGTACCTAGTCCCACTGGCAGGTGTAGCTCTATTGCAGTAAGCTGTGGAACTGAGTTTCTCCAGCAGGTAATGCTGTATTGCAACTGGATGCAATAAGGAGTCCCACCAACAGGTGACTCTGTAATGCAGTTGGGTGTGCAAATAAGTCTAACTAGCAGGTGCTGTTGTGGCTGCAGTATCTAGTCTGACCAGCAGGTGGCAATGCACTGCATGTAGATGGAGTAGTGTTTTACCAGCTGGTGGTCCTGCCCTGCAAATGTCTGCAGTATCATGTTCCACCAGCTGGTGATACTACACTGCAGCCAACTGTAAAACCCAGTCCCATCAGCAGGGGGCACTTTGCCACAGTCAGCTGCAGTACCTAGTCCTAGCAGCTGGTGGTGCTGTACTGCAGCTGCATGGACTACATAGCATATCATATCATATCAGCAGGTATAGCTGTGCTGCAGTATAGAGCAGCTAGCAGCAGTATCAAGGCCCACCAGCACAGGGCACTGTAGTGAAGCTGATGGCAGTTCATCTCATTAGCAGGTGACTCTGTAATGTAGTAGGCATCTGTACCAAGTCCAACAACTGAGTGGCAATTTACTGCAGCCATCTACAGTTCATAGTTTTGCCAGTGCATGGTGCTGTACTGCAGCTGACTGAAGTGCTGTGTCTCATCACCAGGTGCAGCTATAATGCAGTGAGTTGCAGTACCAACTCACACAAGCAGATGTAGTTGTATTGCAGTCTTCTGCAGTACTGCATCTCACCATCAGATGTCACTGTGCTGCAATTAGCTGTGGTACCAAGTTCCACCAGCAGGTGCCACTGTCCTGTAATCAAATACAGTACCTAGTCCTACCGGGGGGGGGGGGGTGGCATAGTACTACAGGTGACTACTCTACTGAATCCAAACTGCAGGTGGTGTAGTGCAAGTGGCTGCAGTACTGAGTCCAATCAGTAGGTGCAGGCATTCTGCAGCCATCTGCTAAACCTAGTCCCACACCTTGTCTCATGAGCAGATGTAGCTTTACTGCAGTCAGTTGCAGTACCACCTCCCACTAGCCATTGGCATTGTATTGCAGTTGGCTGTAGTAATGCATCCCATCAGCAGGTGCTGCTGAACTACAATTGGCTGCTGTACTGAGATCCACCAGCAGGTGGCACTGCACTGTAAGCATCTATAGTACTGAGTCTTATAAGTAGGTGGAGCTGAACTGCAGCCAGATGCAGTACCAATTCCCACCAGCAGGTGAGCCTGCAATGCAATCAACTGCAGAACCTACTCCCACTAGTAGGCAGTGTACTTCAGACAGCTGCATTACTTAGTCCCACCCTGTACTGCAGCTAACAGGAGTGCCTAGTCCTATCAGGAGAAGAAGGTGTACTGTAGTCATTTGCAATACTGACTCCTACTAGCAGGTGCAGCTGTAGTGTAGTCAGCAGCAGTACAAAGTTTCACCATTAGGTGACACTGTAACATAACTGGTTGCAGTACAAGGTCCCACCAGCCCCTGTTGCTGTACTACAAATGGTAGCAGTACCAAGTCCCACCAACAGGTGACATTGTACTGCAGTCATCCACAGTACCATATCCCACCAGCAAGTGATGCTGCACTTCACATTACTGTAGTATTTGGTTCCACCAGAAGGTGGCACTGTTCTGTAGTCAGGGAGGTACCTACTCCCACCAAATGAAGGTGCAGTACAGCAGCAGGCTGTACCAAGACTCACTAGCAGAAGGAATAGTATTGCATGCATCTGCAATAGTGAGACCAACTAGCTGGAGGTGTTGTACTGCTGCTGGTTGAAATAACGAGTCCCACAAGCAGGCAGTGCTATACTGCAGCCCGTGGTAGCACTGAGTCCCATTAGCTGGTGGCCCTGTAGTGCAGCCAATAGCAGTAATGAGTCCTGCCAGCAGATGACACTGTAATGAAGCTGATGGTGGTTCCAACTCCCACCAGTGGGTGGCACTGTACTGCATCTGAATTCAGTATCTAGTCCCCCCAATAGTGGTACTCTACTGCAGCTGGCTAATGTTCCTAGTTTACTAATGAGTTGTGCTGTATAGCAAGTGGCTGCAGTACTGCATTCCAACAACAGGAGCCACTGTATTTCAGATGGCTTTATCACTACTTCCCCCTGGCAGGTGACACTGTATTGCAGATGGGTGCAGTACAGAGACCAAATAGCAGGTGACTCTGAAGTGCATGTGGCTGCAGCACTGAGTCATACCAGCAGGTGGCACTGTACTGCATGTGGCCACAGTACCAATTCATACCAGCAGGTAGCACAGTAATGCAGACAGCTGCAGTACTGAGTCCCACCAATAGCTGTCACTATTCTATGCGTGAATACAGTATCAAGTCCCTCCAGCAGGTGCATTTGGACTGCACAATGTGGCAGTACTGAGTCTGAGGCAGCAGGTGGGGATGGTCTGCAGCCATGTGCACAAGTGTAACAGAACATGCTGGAGGAACAGTTTCATAACCCAGAGACTGCCCATGCTATGGAATAGACTTCCCGTACATGTCAAGCAGAGCACCTCACTGGCTCTCTTCAAGAGAAATCTTGATGAGTGGATGGGAAATAGAAAATTCACCCCAGGGATTACTCCAGTGGCCTTACTTGACAGAGGCACTGGGAACTAATGTCGGGTAGAATGATGCCAGGGTAATCCTATTGGCTAGGCTTTTAAAGGCCCCAGGGCCATTAGCCTGGTACACACCTATGAACCTATGAACCAGCATGTGGCCCTGGATTGCAGCTGCAATACCTGGTTCCACCAGCATGTGGCACTGTATTGCAATCAGCTGCATTACTGATTTCCTCCAGCAGGTGCTGATGCAATGGAGGCAGCTGCAGTACTAAGTCTTATCAGCAGGAGGCACTGCACTGCAGCTAACTTAAGGTTGCCACACATCCCGTTGTCAGCGGGACACTCACGGGTTAACCACCTTATCCTGTTGCCCGCTGTATCAAGTAGTGGGACCTGAAAAGTCACGCTTTTGCAATTGCACTGAATTGCCATGAAAAAGTCGCAATTACCTCTGCTTTTCATGACAATTTAGTTGCGTCGCCAACTCGGACCTGCAGGCAAAGCTGCTGCCTGTTAGGTCCGGGTGCTTTAATTCGTGCAGCAATTGGTTGCAATTTACAAAAGGGGTGGGGATTGGGGCAGGAAGAGCCCTGCAAAGATTGCAGCTGTAGGAGTGCTTTGTTTTAAGCGCTTCTACAGCCACTAAATAAAGACTGAGATTTTTTTTTTTTTTTATAACAAGCGATCCAGCCAACCAGCCATCCTCCTCCATCCATCCATCCAGCCAGCCAGCCATCCTCCAGTCAGCCAGCCATCCTCCTCCTCCATCCAGCCAGCCAGCCATCCTCCTCCTCCATCCAGCCAACCAGCCAGCCATCCTCCTCCAGCCAGCCAGCCACCCTCCTCCTCCATCCAGCCAGCCAGCCAGCCATCCTCCATCCATCCAGCCAGCCAGCCAGCCAGCCATCCTCCATCCATCCAGCCAGCCAGCCAGCCATCCTCCATCCATCCAGCCAGCCAGCCATCCATGCAGCCAGCCATCCATCCATTCATGCAGCCAGTCATCCATCCATCCAGGCATCCATCCATCAAGCCATCCATCCAGCAGCTACTCCCACCAACCAGCTAGCCACTCCAGCCAGCCATCCATCCAGCCCCCAGCCATTCATGCAGCCAGCCATCCATCCATTAATGCAGCCATCCATCCATCCAGCCATGCATCCATTCATTCAGCCATCCATCCATCAAGCCATCCATCCAGTCATTCATCCATCTAGCTGCTACCCCCACCAACCAGCTAGCCACTCCAGCAGCCATCCGTCGTACCCATAACAGCATCTCCTTCACCACTCTGGTGGTGACATCATAGTAGAGGGTGCGGCCAGTGTCATATTGGCCACACCCCCATGTCCCACTTTGGCCTGCTTAAAAGGTGGCAACCCTAAGCTAACTGCAATGTCAAGTTCTCACAGCATGGGCCACTGTGCTGCAGTTGACTGCAGCAACTAGTCCTGCCACGTAGTGTGTCTGTACGGGAGTTGACTGCAATACTTAGTCACACCAACAAATGTTGCTGCATTGCAGGTTGCTGCAGTACTGGGTCTCACCAGCAGATGCCCGTGTACTGTTGACTGATGCAGTACTTAGTCTGCCCAAACAGGTGGTTTTGTACTACAGCTAACTGCAGTACTTTCACCCCTCACCAGGTGTATCTGTACTACAGTTAGCTGCAGTATAGTCTCCCACAAGCAGGTGTAGCTGTACAGCTGTGTGCTGCAGTACCACATCCCAACAGCAGTTGCCACTATACTGCAATTAGCTGCCATACCTAGTCTCAGCAGTAGGTGGGTTGTACTGCAGGTGATTGTGGTAACTAGTCCAAACAGCAGGTGGTACTGTTTTGCAAGCTTCTACACTAACTAGTCCCACCAGTAGCATCTGGTGCTGAACTGCAGGTGACTGTTCACAGTTCCTAGTACCATAGACTGGTGGAGCTGTAAAAGAAATAGGACTGTGCAGCTAAATTCACAAGGAAGAGTTTTTACAACAAAAGTTTGCAGTAACAAATATAGGGAAGTGAACAAGCAGAATCCTTCCATAGAATCATTAAATACTGAACACTATAAAACATCCATGAAAAGAAGTATTAGAAGAAAACAAAAAGGGATAATTAAAAATCCTTAGAAAGACAGATGTAAAAACAATGTACAGTATTAAAACAAACTGGGGTTTATCATATACTATTTTCAACAGTAAACTAAAATTATCAGCATAAGCAGGAAACTCTTGGAAGGCATGCAGATAAATATAATAGAAGAGTACAATTCACTGGTGAGCGAAAACAGTTTTACAGAGAATTGGGAAACAAAGGAAAATGAATAGCAACACCAAAAAAAAAAATAATAATAATATGTTATGTTTTGGAGAAGTATTCCTGTTAACCCTCTTGAACATAGCAATGATGATGAATGTGTAGAATAATTAATGGAAACACTATGAAGCTCTAATGTAGAAGATGTAAAACTGGATGACGTAGCAGAGAAAATGAGACAAAACTAAGGAAAGCTCATTTATGCGAAACCCTGGTCCCCGATGCAGTACCTAACTTCCAGCTAAAGGTATTGACATTTTTACGCAGGGATTTAGCCCTGAGTAAAATTTTGTTAACCACCTTAAAAGTTAACTTACAAGCCATCCTAAGAGCTATATACCAATAAATTGCATTCTGAACGTATGCAAATTATACAGAAGAATTGGTACAGGCAGAGTTTATAGTCGTCTAGAAAAAATTCAAGCATGTCAATAGAACAAAAACATTATAAAAGAAAGTCCTGTAGAACAACAGATCATATATTGTCAAGCAAAACCATATTATAGACTTGCACAGTGGAGAAAAATCTAACTATGTCATGGATTGATAAAAAAGTAATCATGAGCGTTTCACATTCATGGATAACAGAATGCTTACAATTCTTTAAAATAAACTCTGCATTGATCAGTTATATTGCAGTGACTATGAAACAGTGGTAACCCACTTTGTCATAACAAAGGATAAATTATAATCCCAGAGATAAAAACTCAAAGGAGGATATTCCAAGGTGATTTTTGGCTGCTGCCATTTTGTCTTGTCAGTAACCCATTAAGGTGTTTACTTAATAGATTAAGATATGATTTCAGATTTGCTCCCAGGAACCATTCTTATTCAAAGATATCATCTACATTTTGTGAATAATTTTGAAACTGTTTAGTTCATCCAATGAGGATCTGAAAGCACAGCTAGAAATTATTAAAACTTTCTCATATGATACAAGAACGACATTTGGTTTAGTACAAAGACAACATTTAAAAAAGGAAAGCCAAGAAAATATCAGTCCAGTGCAGTGATGTAACAGAACTTGAGCAGAAGAGAGTGTATCAATATTTAAGAATAGATGAAGCATTGACAATAAAAATGAGGAAATTAGAATAAAGCTTTGTCAAAAATACTTCAGAAGATGAAAGCTAATATGAAAAACCACCTTAACATCTAAGAATACATTTGAGATATAAATCATGTTGCTCTTCTTTTTCTGACTTACAGTTTTGGTGCAATTAAATGTCATCAAACAGCACCAACTCAACTGGACAAGAAATCAAGAAAAGTGCTTCCTACCATGTAGGAAAATGGATTACATACATACATATTTGTTTACAAAATCTACTGTGAGAAACAGAGAAATGTAGGTATTATAATACAGAACTGGAAATAATTGTACATCTTTTTTCTGGGTGTTATACATTCATGGCTAAGGGTCTGTATACTGAAAGGCACAACAATGTGGCAAACTGCGGATAGTGCAATAAATTCAATATAGAGGTAGAGGAGAAGCATTGGCATCATGAACCACATATCATTATTGACAATGGTGGACCTTGGAAAACATGAGAGCAGCCAATACCCAAAGATGGCACAAAGGCTTAAGGCTGTAAACTCTAGTTTCTGGGTTACAGGGTTTGATTCCCTCGGTTCTCTTTTGCCTACTGTGAGACCTTGGGCAAGACACTTAATCTGACATTGCTTCTGTGTTGACCGTGATTAACAAATGGATATTATTATTATTATTATTATTATTATTATTATTATTATTATTATTATTATTATCATTATTAGAGATAGTAGTAGTAGTAGTAGTAGCAGTCCAAGAAAATAAATACAGAAATATTGCATTAATCATGGAAATTGCTACACCCAGCAGTAATAGTATCTTATATACCAAAAGGCACAAAAGTCTTAAAAATCAGTATTTTCACGAAGAAATGATAGCAGTTTGGAAGAAAGACAACCTGACATTCTCACTCACTAGTCACTCAATCAGACATTGCTTCTGGGTTGCCCCTGGTTAACAAATGGTAATTATTATTAGTAGTAGTAATAGTATCAGTCCACGGAAAAATACAAATGTTGCATTTAACCACTGAAATTGTTATACCCACCAATAATATCTTATACACCGAAAGTCACAAAGTCTTAAAAATCAGCAGCTGCAAGCAGAAATTATTGCAATGTGGAAGAAAGATATCCAAACAGTCCCATTACTTCTAGGAGCAACAGCATTAATAAAACATATTTGGATGTAACCCATATACACTGTAGAATGAAGCAACTCTGGACATATTGCAAGTATTGAGATGAGCATTTTTTGACTAAAATCAAAGACTGAAGCAATAATATAATGAATTTTAAAGAATGGAGTCCAGTCCCATCAAGTTATGTAAAAAACTAAGCAACTGGAGAAATTGACACATGGAGCAGTACTGAAGGCACTTGTTATACCAAGCCCCATAACTAGGTGGAGCAGTACTTTAGGCAACTGCAGTACCTTATTTCACCAATAGATGAATTGGTATCACAAACTGCACTCTACTGCAGTCAGTTGTAGTACTAGTCCCACCAGCAGGTGGTACTTTACTACAGCCAGATGCAGTGCCTAGTCCTACTAACAGGCGGTGCTGCACTGCAGCTGATTGTAGAGCCTGCCTTCATCAGCAGGTTGAGGTGTACTGGAGTCAGCTGCATTACTGTCCCACTACCCAGTGGTGCTGTGCTGTAATCAGTTGCAGTACCAAGTCCCACAAGATGGTAGTGCTTTTCTACAATCATCTGTACTACTGGCTCCCACAAGCAGGTGGCTGTGTATGGCAATCAGCTGCAGTACTGAGTTCTACCACAAAGTCTCACCAACAGGTGGCACTGCACTGCTGGTGTCTGCAGTACAATGTCCCAGCAGCAAGTGATGCTTTGCTGCAGCTGCCTGGAGTACCTAGTCCTTTCAGCATATAAAGCTGCGCTGTAATCAGTTGCAGTACCAAGTTCCAACAGCAGGTGGAACTGTACTGCATTTGGCTGCAGTACAAAGTCAGGTGCAGTACCATGTGTCACCAGTAGATGTGCTGAACTGCAGCTGATTGCAGTGCCTAGTCCCTCTATTAGGTGGCACTTTACAACAGTCAGATGCAGTGCCCGCTTCCAATAAAAGATGGTGCTAAACTGAAGCCGGCTGCAGTACTGAGACTCACCAGCAGGTATCACTGCACTGCATGTACCTGCAGTACTGAGTCCCGGTAGCAGATGGTGCTGTGCTGAAGTACTGATTCTCACCAGCAGGAGACACTCTACAACTGCCTTCAGTATCAAGTTCCACCAGCAAGTGATGCTGTGATGCAACCACCTGCAGTACCAATTTCACCAGCAGGCTGGCAATGGACTGCAACTGACTGTAGTACTGAATCCCACCAGCAGTTGGGTCTGTTGTGTAGCCAGCAGCAGTAGCAAGTCCCAACAGCATATGACGCTGTGCAACAATTAGCTGCACTGCTTAGTCCCACTAGGAGGTGGTGCTATACAGCAGGTTGTTGTAGTACCGAGTATCAAAAGCATGTAGCGCTGTACTGCAGTCAGCAGCAGTATCAAGTCCCACCAGCAGGCGGCACTTTACTTCAGGTATCCGAGTTGTGAGTCCTTCTAGGGAACCATCATCCACTCCACATAAAAAAATTACTTTTCATACTCTATTCAAATGTAATTTAGATGACTGGATGAGTAACACAAATTCTCCCTTGGTTAAGCAACCCTGTCATTCATGGATAGGAAAGTCATGTAAATATCCCATTTTAACCTTGTTTGGCCCACATATGCAAAATATCTGGCCTAAAAACATCCATGGGAATGTAAACCTAGGCTTCTCAGGATCCTCACAGATAGATCAACAACCTACTAAGTACATATGAACTTTTGAGTACTTGTAGTACACCAATTAGATAAATATATTATATATGTGTGTGTGCGTGTGAGAGAGAGAGAGAGAGTGTGTGTGTGTGTGTGTGTGTGTGTGTATGTGTGTGTGGATCCCTATCAGATCGCCAACATTTCAAAACTCCAAAGACTCCAAAGATATGTGTATATATAATATATATATATATATATATATATATATATATATATATATATATATATATATATATATATATAGTTCTTTTAAGAGAGAACTCTCAAAAGAGTGAATGTTCTTTTTTTTTCTTTGCTTTCTAGTCTGTCATTTGCTTTGCATGCAATATCAGTCTATAGCATGGTCTGCCAATTTTCCCTTCTCTCACTTTTGTGCAATCATGGAGTGGGTGCATATAGCAGAGCATGTGGAGGCAGGGAGCTTGGCCCCTGCAAATTTTTGAAGTGAAACTTCTTATTGGATGGTGTGAGAGCTTGGAGTGAAATGGATGTCAAACTCCACCCTCCACTAAGGGAGGAGTTTGATTTCCGTACTATACTTTAGCTTTTCAATTACACGCGCACACACACACACACACACACACACACACACACACACACACACACACACACACACTGTTTCAGAACGAGTGATCCCCTTGTAGCAGCAGCATCTGTTGAAAGGTTTCCGTACCTCTCAACCATACCACTCAAACTCTTACCACAAATAATCTGGACAGAGCCACAATTAATGGGGGAACAAAGAACCATACTTCTTGCTTTTAAGTAATTAAAGGTGACTTTACTGTGTGTGTGTGTGTGTGTGTGTGTGTGTGTGTGTGTGTGTGTGTGTGTGTGTGTGTGTGCGCGCGCGCGCATGTGTGTATGTGTGCCCGTGTGTGTGTGTGTGTGTCTGCATGTTCCCTTGCTCCATTGTTGAAATGCTGATTACCAAACTGCCTGTCCTCCTGCTTTGTCTTATGTGGAAAGTACTGATGTAATGCATAACTTTTCTGTGTGACAAATTTAAATGACTGGCAGATGCTGCAAGAATCCCCATTGCTAACCCTTATACATATTTAAATTGTTATTACTGAGGCAAGTTAAGAGGGCTACTTTTGTAACTGTCCAACTTTTTTCCCAGGGTTGTTCCAGATGAGTCACTGATCTGGTAGTGGCAGAAAATGCTGAAAATGTGTTGGCGGATTCTATTTATTTTGCATTCATGTATCTTTGTTTGTGTATGTGTGTATCTTTTGTAGGTATTTACTTGATAACTGGGTAAATCTTCAGTCCCAAATCCCTTAAATCAGCCATGAACTGGTTCAATGAGGCAAAAAAAAAAAAAAAGAATAATGCAGTGAAGGGAAAGTACCTGCATAAATGACCATGTAGAATAGAAATAAAGCATGCAAAATATTCAGGTGGAATCTAATATACAATACAGGTTCGTATCCAAAGGTTTTTTTGAAAATGTCATGAATACAGTAACTAAATCTAAACAAATTTCATTGCCTCGGGGCAGTAACACTTCGAGGGTAGCTGTAACAGGGGCAGTGCAAAGGCAAAGCAGTGACAGGCAGCATGCATTGTAAATATTTCTATCTAGTCTGCCTGAAACAGTTGCAGGGCAAACTGAATGTGTGTGGTCACCATGCATGGTAGAAGTGAAACTTCTGTAAGGAAGTGCGAAGGAGCTAATACTGTACTGTACCATTTGCTTTCCTTTGCACTTCTTTACAGAAGTTTCACTTCTACCATGCGTGGCGACCAAGCACATTCTTTTTTTTATTAGGTTCTGTCTAAAAAGATCACACTTTTTGTGTTAGATCTTTTGAGTTTTTGATATTTGATGACAGAATTAAATATATATATATATATGTATCTACATGTATCTATCCATATATATATATATATATATATATATATATATATATATATATATATATATGTGGGTCCAATTTTTAATTTTGAAATACCAAAATCTCGTCTTTCAAAATACCGATCCCAGAAAGTCGAGATTTAGGAATCTCGAAATTAAAAAGTGGAGAGAAAAAAAACAGCTAAAATAATGTTTTTGCAGGGGGGCAAGCCCCTCTGCATCCCCCCACCCCCCTACTTAAATATACCAACTCTGAGATTGCGCTACAATGAAGAGAACGGTAATGCTCCTGTTCTGCTTACCGTTCTCTTCACTGTAGCGCATTCTCGGAGTTAGTATATTAAAGTAGAGGGGATGTGGGGGGGTGCAGGGGGGCTTAACCCCTGCAAAAACATTATTTTAGTTGGGTTTTTTTTTGGTTCACTTTTCACTTTCGAGATACCAAAATCTTAATATTTTGAGTTCAGTATATTCCCTTGGAAATGAAGTGGGCCAAATAGAAGGAATATGCAATTAATATGGTACAACCTGCATTCTAAGCCAGAAGGAGGTTTGAACTATATTGACTAGTTTATTATTATTATTGTTATTAAAGTACAGAACTCTAGATTTAAAGTAGAGTTGCAGGCTTCCTTATTGTCTCATTTAAAAATGTGATTTGTCTTTTGAATGACAATGATATCTGGAAAAAGTAAACTGAAAATTAACAGATACAGAAACTGCTTTACTTATTGAACTGGATATTATATTTCATGATAAAGCTTTCATACAAATTATAGTTCATATTTTATTATGAGTCTTTTTTTTTTTCTCTTTTGTATGCAGTTTATTTGCTGTCAGCTTTTATGTTGCATTTTTGGTCAGTAAAATTAAACAGAAGATGACATAAACTTACATGGTGATTTAGCATCTGTGTGACTGTACCCATAACTGTCAAACAAAGGAAACCTTGACCATGGGCATACTGTATCATAAACAGAATCAGCTTGTTCAAGGATTAGAAATTCATATTAATGCCTTAATAAAGTGGTGGCCAGGATGTATACTTTAATTACTTGACCAGGCCATATCTGACTACTTTGGTACCTAAATGGCAGAACTACGTCGGCCATATCCGACTGCTTTACTACCTAAATGGCTGAACTGTGCCATTGCATAAATGGCAGCCCAGTGTGTGCGTTTTGTCTTCTGAGTTTTATATTGATAATAAACAATTCAAAACTGATGACCATTTACTTATATGATATTAAGCTGGGAAGTCTCATCACAAGTGATACTTTTCAGATAAAGTGCCAGGCAATATTAATGGCATGGAGAGTAAAAAAAACATTATGAGTTTGACAGTATTAGTGCAGCAGTGACAACCCCCAATGAAAGCAAATCTTGAAAAGCAGTAACATGCATAATTACAAAATGCACTTCATAATAGAATGGATTATAAGAGGGTCTGCAATGATAAGCAACTTGCTTTGTACTTGAGACATGGATGTCCAGCAATTCACCACAAGAAAGGTGTGAAGCAAAGCTCAAGAAATGAAGTACCTGATAAACATGCTGAGTATATGGAACATAATGGATTATGATAGAGTTTCCAACTGTAACCAAACTATAATGTATTTGAGAAATGGATGCTAAGAAATAGACCTCAAAAACAAAGCTAGGGAGGTGAATCTTGGAATCCATGTTGAGAACACATAATAATGATGATAATACCTTTATGACTGGAGATCTGAGCATAATTCTTTGTAGTGCATGGAGATTTATCTGCTCCTCATACTACTAGTTGCACAAAACTAAAATAAAATAAAATAAAAAAAAACATACAATATCTTGTGCCAGTAAAGTACTGGGAAAGTGGTTGGTATCTTTACATATTCTCTGTGTAAGGGAAGCAGTTTGAATAGAAATAGTGATTGTAATGTAGCAGACAGCAGACGGATACAGGAGCTGAAACAAAGCTGTTTCATGCCTTGTTGCAGCTGTTTACTGGCCGCCAGTGTCAGCAGTTAGTGCCAGACACAATGTGAACAGCACATAAGGCCACTTTACAATTATTAAGCACCTTTTAAGCATTGTTAACGTTGGGCCTTGCTCTAGAATGTCACTGAATGGTTCTCCCTGTAGAGTGGTGCTGAACTAGGATGTAATTTAACCATTACTGGGAATAATCATGGCACTCCATGCAGTACACGTGAGCTATGGTCAGAGAGAAGTGATCATAATTCTTTATAGTACATGGAGCTTTATCTGCTTTAAGTACTACCAGCCGCAGAAAAAGTGTAGGAACATAACGTGCTTTACAACTTTGAAAGCAGTAAAACACTTAGCACTGACACAGACAGTGGACAGAAATAAAGTGTGTCTCTGATGAACAAACAGCTTTAATAGCTATTATACACTTTTCTCTGCCATATTTTTGTTTGTGTGACAGCAAAGTGGATAACATCTTTTAAAATTGTGACAATGTTTCATACCCTATTCTGTGATGGCAACTACTGCTGTAGTATGAGAGAATAGCTGTGATGAAACGTTTTTTTTTTTTCAGAATTTGAAGGTTAATCGTAACTTTCTAAGAAATATAGTAGCTTAAGCTTATAATATGATGACCGTATCAGGCAATACGGTCAGAGGAGTTGATGGGAGCAGAACTGACATTTTTTTATTTATTGCTAGGCTCCTTACTGCTTGCCATCAGTTACATTCTAGTTGAATTGCATTCCTGAAGTAATCAAGTGTTTATAAATTACTGGTCATCATATACTTGTTGTTACATGTACAACTCAGACAGACTTTAACTGTTTAACTGACAAAGGTCACAATCTGCATTAGTTTCACAGATATTTTGGGGACCAAATATTTTCATCATAAAGGTAACATCTGCTGCCATGTGCAAACAGAGCTGGATGATTCTTATGGTTACACACATTTGGTAGTGGAGCCCTCAAGTGGTTGATCAAATAATCACTATGCAGTGAAACCAAATAATTCCTTATTTTCCTTATCAGTTTTCGCCCTTTTTCCTTCTTTTTATGTTCTGTAAGCTTTTGTTTTCATTATATTCCAAGGTTACACACATTACTGTGCAACACAGAGTGTTCCAGTACATTTTTCAGTAAATGTGTGGAAGATCAATGGTTATAAATAAAAAGTAGTGACTTCTTCAGGGATAGCTAAAAACATTCACAGGAGACAAATCACATGTGTCCAGGCATTAACTGCATCTGTTTCTCAGCAGGGAATCCTTCACTGCACTGCAGGTATGCTTCAACAGCCTTTTATTGCTTAATCGCACACTGCCTCCTTCTACTCTTGTGTCTTCAGGCATCAAGGATGGTAGTGTAGGCAGTAGCAGCTGGTGGTGGGTAGATCATGCAATACAAGTCATTTCAGGTTAACACATTTGCAGGCAAGCCAAGGGAGGAGCTATTTTTGTCAGTAGTTTTGCCATGCTTCATTATTTTTACTTCTTAGGTATTACCCATTGTCGGTGCTGTATAGCTGTTACATACTGAACATTTTTTGTTCGTATTGCTGTGCTTTAAAACTAAACTCATCTTGTAGATTTGCTACAGTGCATTTAATTAGAAAGAAATTATTTCACTCCATAGCTATAAAAAGCATTCTGCCGGGATACCTTATGTGACTCATGCCTTGTTTACTGTATGACATAAAAGCTGGTACTTTCTATTTAGGCCATAAGAAAGTGAAAATTATTATAAGTTAAATGCTGTGCATTCATTTTACCACTAGTGAATTTTAAAGCAATCTTCTTAATATCCCCACACCTCCCAATATTGTAAAAATTTCTATTTCTTACAGATTCTGGAGACACATTATTCCACTCTAGTGGCATGAAAAAAAAAAGAAAGTAGTTACCAAAATATAAATAATGTCATAGTTTACTTCAAATAATTGCATCTCATTTAAGCAAAAGGTGATTATTTGAACTAAAAACAGCTAAAACCTTGGGATTCTGGTACTTAAACAGCAACACTACCAAGGTTGCAAAACACAAAAAATAAGAAGTTATGTACTCACCATAACGTTCCATCTGAGTAGGTAACTTCATTTCCACAAAAAATGAAAAAAGCAGCAAACACTGGATGAGAAATAAACTTTACTGGATTCTGGTACCTCGGCCTTCGCCTTCACATGGAATAATGTTGTAAAATACAAACCAGTATAAATACACATTCAATCATACCAATTAAATAATTAATCAATCATTTGTCAGCAACCTGTGGGGTATCGGATGCAAATCGGATCTGAGCCAGCAACTTTATTCAGCTAAGATCCGAGCTCCAAGCTCCTCCCCCTTACCCATAACCCCCTGCCATCCCTCTCTGTCCTCAGATCGAGTTTGCTTTAGCATTATAGAATACTACAACCAAAGGATCAACTAAACATCCTAACCTGATGTCATCTGGTACAGGAAGCACAAAGATCCTAAAATGATGAACTACAGGTTAGGGGGACGGAGGGGGGGGGGGGTTGGTTGCTGACAAATGAAGTTACCTACTCAGATGGAACATTATGGTGAGTACCTAACTTCTTTATCTGAAGTAGTTAACTTCATTTGTTCATCAACCTGTGGGACAGAGTCCCCAGCTACCAAAAAACTTGGGACGTCCTCATGGAAGAATATTCCGGAGCACTACAGAGCCAAAGGACACCCTCCCTCTGGAAATTATATCCAGCTTGTAATGGGTAATAAAAGTATGGGATGAAGCCCAAGTGGCCGCTGAACAAATGTCATCCAAGGACACTCTGGACCAAAAGGCAGCAGAAGTGGAAACCGATCGAGTGGAATGGGTGTGAACTCCGACAGGTTCTGGTCGGCCAGAACTCTTATATACAAGAAGTATACATTGTGAAATCCATCTGGACAATGTAGCTTTTGACACAGGTTTACCCAAAAAGGGTTTAGCAAAGGATACAAGGAGTTTCTCAGATTTCCTATGTTCAACAGTCCTGTGTTAATAGAACCCCAATTGTCTGTGCACGTCCAAAGAATGTAATTTGTATTCACCTTTGTTGTGATAATTTGGGAAAAAAACGGTAAACTGATAGATTGATTAATATTGGACTCAGAGGCAACTTTAGGCAAGAAGGAGGGATTGGTCCTGAGGGAAACTCTGTCTTTATGAAAGACCAGATATGGAGGTTTGGCACAAAGGGTTTGAAGCTCCGAAACCCTTCTAGCCGAAGTGATAGCAATGAGAAAGTCCGTTTTCCATGATAAATATTTTAGATCCACCGAAGCTGCAGGTTCAAATGGAGGGCCAGTAAGAGCCTGGAGAACAAGAGTTAAATCCCATGGAGGGACTGCATCCTTAACAGGAAGGTACCCTTTACGAAGGTCTTGTAGATTTTGGAAGAAGCTAAAGAACCAAGATCATTTCCCACATGAAAGTGTGAAATTGCTGCTAATTGGACTTTGACGGTGGAGGAGCTGGCACCTTGATCAAATAAGTATGACAAAAATTCCAATACAGCTGGTATCAGGGCTGTAAAGGGATCCAAATTTCTATGTTCCGCCCAGATCACAAAATGTTTCCATTTGCTCTTATAGACCTTTCTAGTAGAAGGTTTATGAGCGGCTACTAAAATAGCTTTAATGGAAGAGGAGATACCGGGTGTCCTAGCTATGATTGGAACTGGATCAACCAAGCTGTGAGATGGAGATTGTCCAGGTTTGGGGTTGTCAACCCAGGGGGGTGAGATATCAGATCCGGAATGGGATCCAAAATTCATGGAGAGATAGATGAGACCATAGGCAAGGGAACCACATTTGACGAGGCCAGAATGGGGCTATGAGGAGCACTCTGCTCCCCAACCAACGAGCTGTCTGCAAGAATTTTATCATGAGAAGAAGAGGGGGATAAGCATAAAGTAGACCGGATGGCCAAACATGGACTAGAGTGTCTCTGGGGGATTCCCCTAGTGGGGGAAGTAGAGTGAAGTACTCACTGCACTTTGCGTTCAAAGGCGACGTGAATAGATTGCCACAAGGTTGACCCCACTTGAGGAAGATTTGCTTCGCTACTCTCAGGTTCAGAGACCACTCGTAAGGTGAGAGGATGGTTTGACTCAGCCTGTCTGCCAAAATGTTCGACCGACCCGGAATGTCATTGCTATGAGAAAGTGGTTGGTGGTGATCGCCCATTCCCAAACTCTCATGGCCTCTCGACATAGAGGATAGGATCTGGTTCCCCCCTGTTTGTTGATATACCAGACTACTGACATGTTGTCTGATTGAATCGCAATTGTCCCTAAGGGAAGAAGGGCCTGGAGTGCTTGCAACGCTAAAAGCACTGCCCCCATCTCTAGGACATTGATGTGCAACAAGGTCTCTGAGTGGGTCCACGTGCCTTGGACGGTTCTGCCCATGCAGTGCCCCCCCACCCGAGGCGAGAAGCGTCCGTGGTCACTGTGGCTTGGGGTGGGGCCATAGAGAAGGGGCACCCTTCCCAGAGATCCGAGGACTGGATCCACCAGAGTAGGGATTTCTTGAAAACCTTGCTGAGAGAGATAGGTGCACTTAGCGGATGTTGCAGGATGGACCATTGAACCTGCAAGGTCCATTGTAGGACCCTCATGTTTTTAGTCGAGCTAGAGGTGACAGATTGATGGCCGCAGCCATGGAACCTAGCGCCCTCAGGACCAATTCCACTTGAGGAGCTGGAGATTGTAGGAGGGCCAGCACGTGGAATGTCAAAGTTCGTAGCCTGTCTGGAGTTAGGAAGGCCCTCAACAGGTTTGTGTCTAGCCTGGCCCCTATGAAATCCAAAGTTTGAGTTGGTTGAAGGGAGGATTTCTTGAGATTGATTGAGATTCCCAGATGAGAGGCCAAGTGAAGGAAGTAATTCCTCGCTGAACAGAGTAGATGCCTGGTGGAGGTGGTCAGGAGCCAGTCATCTAGGTATGGAAAGACCTGTATTCCCTGAAGCCACAGGTGGGCCGCTACAACTGCCATTACTTTGGTGAATACCCTGGGGGCTGTGGTGAGACCAAAGGGAAGGACCCTGAACTGGTAGTTGCTGGCTCCCAGCTGGAAGTGGAGAAACCTTCTGGATCGTCTGTCCATCAAAATGTGGTAGTATGCATCCTTGAGGTCTATAGAGCACATCCAGTCATTCTCCTGCAGGAGTAGGAGAATGGATTGAATGTTGACCATCCGGAACTTTTCATTGGCAACTGACAGGTTTAGAGTAGACAGGTCGAGGATTGGTCTTAAGTCCCCCGTCTTTTTTGGCACCAGAAAGAACCTGGAGTAGAAGCCTGATCCAGACTGATCTTGGGGGATGGGTTGAATTGCTCTTTTTTCTAGCAGCTGCTTTATTTCTGTGGCTGCTGCCTCCCTTTGATTGGGTGGGACATCAGGGAGGCTCCGGGATTTGAGAGGGAGATTCAGAAAGGGGATAGTGTAACCTCTGGATATGATTCGAAGCACCCAGTGATCCATTGTAATGGACTCCCAAACTGCTAGGTGCCTTGAGAAATGCCCCTCGACTGCCTCCATTGTGGAGCAGTCGGGTAACCCCTCAGGGCTACTGCATGGGCCGATCCGAAAAAAGTTCTCTCGACCCGAAATTCTTCGGTCCCCCTCTGCCTCTGGGCCGGCGTCCACCCTGTACTCCTCTGCCTCTGAAGGACGAGGGGTCCGGAGCGAAATGGGACTGTTGGGATTTCCGGAACCACATCTTCTTTTGTCCACTTTGGTTCCTGGAGAAGGACCTCTGGGGAGCCGAGAAGCGGATCCCGATGGCAGACAACATCTTTCTCGCTCTGGACCTGCATGTCGCAGATGGTCTTGCCAAACAGCAAAGAGCCTCAAAAGGGGCATTTGTGAAGGACGCCTTGAAGGGTTCCGCAAAGTCTCAGAGACGGAGCCAAGCATGCCACCGTAAGACAATGCCTGCCCCGCTAGCTCTAGCGGCTCCTTCCATGGCATGGGAAAGAAGCCACATAGAAGTGTTCGAAATGGACTTAAGAGTGGCCATTCGAGCTGAGAATGTTTTCTTATCCTCAGCTGACATGGACTCTGGGGACGACCCAGCGTATTCTTTGATGAGATCCTGCTGGAGTCGTATCACATGTGCCATATAGTTCAGCGACTTTACTGAGAAGGTGGCTGAAGTGTACACCCGCTTCCCTATGCGGTCCATCATCCGAGACTCCTTGTCGGGAGGGTGGACTGAGGAACTCTCCTGGGCTAGTTCCTTCTTGGTGGCAGCCGCCACCAACATGGCATCTATTGGAGCACCCTTGCTTTAGACCGTCCTATCTGTGGGTGGACAGAGAATTTTGTCTGGTCTCTTTGGTATAGGCTCCACAGTGTCCGGTTCCTTCCATGCCCTGGTAGTGATCAGATCTACCAGGGGATCAGCGGGAGGGGACACCCAAGAGGTAGATGGGCCTACATCAAACACCTCCAAAAACACAGACTCATCAGAGGAAGGTTTTTGGGCTGACCACCCCCCTCTAATACAAAGCATTTCCATAATGTCTCTGAAGGAGACATCCTCGGGGGATGACCTTGGGGAACCTTCCCCTTCCTCTAAGTCTGTGTCCTCTGTCAGGGACTCGGGTGAGTCCAAGTGCCTCCTCTTGCACTTACGTTTGTGAGGAACCTCCTCGGGGGGGGGGGCTGTCCGAGGATGCCTCACCAACCACATCCTGTTCCTCTAAGGGAACTATCTGGGACGTAGGCGCAGGCTGTCCATGGGGCCGGGTGATGGAAGGTAGGCCCGTCTGAGAGGGAGTGATGGGTGGAACCGCAGAAGGAGCCTGGGGTCTCAAGTCCCTTGACAAAACCCTCTTTACAACATCGAACGCTGAAGGAGAACTGCTCTCTCTAGGATCTGAGAGCAGTCTCTTTGGATCCGAGGCGTGGACCGGAGCTGGCGCTGATGCAATCGGATCTGAAGGGCCAGTATGCTCCAACCGAGATGGAGCCGAAGACACACCGACACCTCCGGATCCGAAGCTCAGCTCATGGTTCCGAGAGCTTGGATCCGAAAATGGACCCGACAAACCCAAGGGTGCGGACGGAGCCGAAGTAGGGTGTACTATCCGCACCGAGCCTCCCCTGGTTCCGATGCTGCCTGGATCTGACAGCTCTGAACCCCAGTGGTGGGTCGGAGAAGGAGCAATCGGGGTGAAAAATGGGGTCGAGCTCCCCCCCCGGGGGGGGGGGAGGCAGGAGCACTCCCATCTGCAGTTGGGCCTGGAGAAACCTACGCATCATCTGGTCCATATCTGCATCAGACAAACTTCAGGTCGATCTAGATGAGACCACCGAGGCTGGCCTGGAGTGCCGCCTCGAAGACCTCAAAGACAACTGGGTCTCCTCCTCCGGCTCCTGGGAAAATCGAGGTGAATGAAGCCGGGAAGGAGAAGGCCTGGAAGTCCTAGGAGAGGCTAACTGTTTAGCAGGCGGAGCCGAAGAGGAAGCTTCAGCCCGTCGCTTGTGGTGCTTCTCCTTCCTTTTCTCCCTCCTAGATTCCCTCTCCTCCTGAGTCACAGTGGGAGGGTGAGTCCCGGCCAGGGGAGCAGGGATGGAAGGCAGGACTGCTGCGGTCGCAGCCGGTGCCGCTGAGGAAGAAGAGGACGAAGCTGAGTCCGGGGGCAGAAGTCCCGCCAAAATCAGCTTTGACCTCCTGTCCCTCAAAGCTCTGGGGTTGAAAGCTGCACAAATTGTACAACACTATGTAATGTTCCACTACTAGTGCCAGTTAGAATAATATTAAAAAAAAAAAAAAAAAAAAACAGTTCGACAAACCTCAAATTAATTGCATCAAAGAAGGTAACAATGACCTTGGACCATTGTATTAATCACTTGTTTAAACCAAATGACAGTTTTCAACAGAAACATTACCAAATGATGTCACTGATCAAACAGCATGTCCCTATCAACTTGACTCTCTCTCTCTCTCTTTATATATATATATATATATATATATATATATATATATATATATATATATCTACATTCACCAACAATCCAGCCATTTTGTCATTTGAGTTCCATTTACTAGAAAAAGTAATCTTTCAATAGACTTGAGTTCCTTGAAACTTTGTGTATTCACTGAAGTCTTGACACCTTATAAATGTCTGCAGTGTTTCCAAGTCTCATAGTATCAGATAGGAATTCACTCATTCTTTTACTTTACTCCATTATAAACAGGGAAATGTATATATATATATATATATATATATATATATATATATATATATATATATATATATATATGGGTCTGCTTTGTTTCACTGAAACTCATTTCATTGAAAACTCATTTAACTGAAAATTAGTTGCCTGAGCACAATTCACTGAAAGCTCACTTCAGTGAAAACTCATTTGAATGAAACTAATTTTGATGAAACGTATATGCCCTGTTCCCCACTGTAGTGCGATCCTGGAGTTAGTATATATAGTAAGAGGGGTGTTGGGGGGAAACAGCCTCCCACATTAGGGGGTGTTGGGGGAGTAGTCCCTTATCTATGTTAAACGCTGGAAACCATAGACATGGATACTTACAAATTGAATGAATAATTCTTTCCAGAAAATAGTATATACCCAAACTATGTTGGGGGCTACACCCCCCAACCCCAATGTGGGGGTCTGTAACACCCCCCTTACTATATATACTAACTCCAGGATCACCCTACAGTGGGGAACAGGGCATATACCTTTGAACGAAATGAGTTTCAGTCTAATGAGTTTTCACTGAAGTGGGCTTTTAGTTAATTGTGCTCAGACAACTGATTTTTAGTGAAATGAGTTTTCAGTGTAATGAGTTTCAGTGAAGTGTGTTTTCAGTGAAATGAAGTAGACCCATATATATATATATATATATATATATATATATATATATATATATATATATATATATATATATATATATATATATATATATATATATATACACACACACATACATAGACACACATACAGTGGATATAAAAAGTGTACACACTCCTGTTAAAATGCCAGGTTTTTGTGACATAAAAAAATTAGACCACAATAATTCATTTCAAACCTTTTCCCACCTTTAATGTGACCTATAACCTGTACAATTCAATTGAAAAAACAAACAAATCTGTTTGGGGGAAAAATATAAAAATAAAAAACGTACAATGAGCTGGTTGCATAAGTGTGCACACCCTTAAACTATTGCGTTGTTGAAGCACCTTTTGCTTTAATTACCTATCTATCTACTTATCTGTCTCCATTGTTGCACTGTGGTGCAAACAGATGACTTCCATCTAGATGTAATACACTTCTGACCCACCATTAAAAGTAGTCTTAATATACGGGTATTTCTTTTGGGCATTCCATTAGTATGGAAAGCATGCAGAGCACTGGCCCTTTGGATAACCAAGTGTCGTACCTCAGATAGCATGCATTGCCTCTTTTATCTTGTACTACTGATGATGTAGTTTAAAAAAAAGCTCTAAAAATATTACATTAATCTGGCTCCCTACTGAAATGCAGAAACTTGTAATAGTGAGCCCTAGAATGACAAAGAAAAAGACTGGAAGCTTATGATAAAACACTTTTCTCCTTCAAAGTTGTTTTTTGCAGGTGGCAAGAGGCCAGCCCGTCATACCCCATGAAGTTATACATATAAACTCCAAGATTGCCATGGAATATCCTGAGGAACAACAATCTTGGACTTAATACATTAAGTCTGCATTTTTGGCATTCAATCTCACTAATCCAGGACTTGCAATTAAAAGTCTCTGAATTTTAGTTACCTATCAATCAATCTATCATGCATTTTCATCAAAGAGGGGTCACCATTGAGTTCATTTTGGCCAGACTTGTTGAGGTTTGAAAATATTGGTGCAGCAGCAGTTTCTATACACTGATTTCTTAATGAGAACTACTTACACGGTAACCATTTGAAATATCATGACTCGTAATGCCAAATCCCAGAATGTCAAAACCAAATGGATGAAAATCCAGACTTAGATATACTGAAATTAACATTTCTTAAAATATTCCCTTTCATTGAGGTATGGTGATCTTAGAGTTGGTATGTATACAATTTCCGGGGGTGTGGGATCATATCCCTTACATTGAGGGATGCAGGACAGGCTTACCCACCTACAAAAGAAAGTTTAAAGGAGAAAAGCTGTGTGGAATATTCACTTTTCTCTTGTATTTTTGATCTTTTTTCAGTTGTGAGTCTTGCCATTTCAGTAGGGAGCCTTGCTACTCAAGTCTCTGAATGCCTGTAGTGTAATGCCTTTAGTCTGTTTTGTTTTATCAACTATTAGAAACTTAGTTTTTATTGCCCAAAATATCTTTGATGTGTCAGCTAATAATGCTGTGAAGCTCCAGTCAAATGGGACTAGAGTTGCTTCAAGAAGCTTCTAGGCTCTGTCTGACCGCACACTATGTTATCTCAACCAGTTTCATCCTGTTTGCTTAAAAAGTGAGGGATTAAGAAGTATTTGAAGAAGTCCTTTCAAAGGACATCAAACTCTTCTCCTCTTCTCTCTTCACTTTAAATTCTTTTATTCCCTCTTTTTTTAAAGAACCAAGATTCTCAGAATAAGCCTTCCCAAGCACAGTACTCCAAAATGCTAATTCTGGGTTCACAATTGCTAGACCTAGCATGTGCAGATACATTAGATAACACAAATCATCTCCTTCCAGGGACAAACTTGCTGCTGATTATATTCCTTTAGTATATTTACTTACAGCTGTAGAAAACTAAAGGACAACTATGCCCAAAATGCAACAAGTCCATTCTTCAATTTTTATTTCAATACCTAGAGGAATGCTTGCACACTTTTAAATATTAAAAAGCATTCTTAGCATTTTCTCCCACTCTGTGTAATTTTTGTTCTAGTCAGCTTTCTCAGTGCACACCATGCTGGAGCTGAATGCAATCTCATGATACTTTTGGTAACAATTTGTTTCCCTTGTTATTATGTTGCAATGCATATCACATTTGAAAGTATTTTGCTACCATAAATATTCACAGCAAGGTACTCCTAGGTCTAGATAATAAGCTAATCAATCTCAGAATTCAGGACTTTTTGACACTTACTGTAGTATAAAGCTTCTTTTTCCCTTTCCTGTGTCCATACAACTGCTAATCTTTTTATAGTCTGAAAGTGAATAAACCTGATAGACACAAAAATCAGCATCACTAACTAGCTAAGCTTTGCAAGCCTAGAAATACAATATTCTGGTTGATTAGGCAAGGAAGACAGGAACTGAAACTCACAAAATGTCACTTTTTAAAAAGGCCATGGTATCTCCATTATTTCTGTGTCCTTTCTCAAAATGTTTTCATAGATGGTGTAACATATATGTGGGAAACACATTAGTAAGAGTCAATGCAAAAAAGTCACTGGCATTTTTCCTGAAAATTCTCAAACTTGGTGTTGTTTCTTATTACTTCCATTCTACATGAGTGGGATTGTGATCTGACAACACAGTGTGGGGCATTGTGACCTCATCAGTTGTGCCCACATAGTGCATTGTGGGCAAGAAATAGCCTGCCAAGAAAACAAGGTCACATCAGCATGTCTGCTCCCATGAGAGCATTTTGGGTTAGAAAAAAGTTAAAATTAGCACTAAGTGGTTATTGTGTTGCTGAAAGGTTTAGATTGTGTAGAACTTTATTGAAAGATAAAAATTTGTTTTTAATTTTTTGCCTGTAGTATTTTTTAAGTTGGATGTTTGTGTCTAATCATTCATCTGCTAGCCAGTATGCTAGTCAGATACTTGGCCCCTTTGATGGCACCTAATGGGAAGGGAAAAATCTCAGTCTCACCTTCAGTTAGAGAATTCACTAACTGACATCCTTAGAAAAGCAGCAGTAGACTATAATGCAGAGATTAAAACCTACAAAATCATTGACGATTGTACGAAGTACATACTTACATATATACCTTATAGTGGAAAACACTGGAATACACTATTATTTATGTAGATGAGAAGAAACTGCATTTGTATCTGAATGCAAATAAGTACAGTAATTTTGATTAATCTTTTATATGTTACATGGTTAACTGAAGCTATTAAGATGTTATGATGAAACGTGGCTACTATATGGATAATTTTTTTGTCACACTACAGTTATGAATAGACAGGTGCACTAACACTGTCAGATATGGTTAGACAAATAACAGACAGGAGTTTAAGTTTTTAGAAGCAAGCTGCAAATTTTTTTTTTTTATTATTAAACAGTATGTTTGTTACATTGTCATTGCTGAAAGTGAAGGAAACTAGTTTAGATGACAGGTGAGTTGAAGTCTGATACACTGCAAAGGACATAATATAAAGATAGCAGTACAACACATTCATTATGTAGACCAGAATCTGATCCCAGTGATTAGATACAGGAAAGCTGAAATGTACATTGTTAAGGTGGTATACAAGTGCCACGTACAGGTGGAAAGAAGCACATTTTCAAGTACACATTTGTTCATGAATGGAGAAGAGCAATATTTAAGATTCAATTATACGTAGTTTAAGTTAAAGGGTGGCATCAATGAGTAATCTATGCATTATATCCAAATCAGCCTAAACATGCAGCAAAAAGGAAGAACTGTTCAGAGTGAAGAGCATTACTACTGCACTAGAAAAATGAGAACAACTCTGCTGTGGTGGGGATCAGTCATTTGCAAAATTGTGTGTTTGTAGTTTGCAAAAAATAAACCGCATCAAAACAGGATATGCAAGATCACTGTACTTTACATACATAACTCTGTGGTCACTGTACCACAGGAAAAGTGATTTCCCCTTAAAGTAACATCATTCAGTGAAGCAATTTCTCCCATTCTGTACTAATCTGTGTTGTTAATGTTTACAGCCTGGAAATGTAGAATGTCTTCAGGGCGTCGGGGGCATGGGGAGGGCTTTGCTCCATCACTAATATGTTTCCAGTACAAGTATGGGTAGCATTAAAGATAAAATATCTGCTATACTGCTATTACCACTGAGCTGTGTATAAATCAATAGTTGCGCAAAACTTACTTTTGAAATGTCAGACAAATTGATACTCAGGCATATCTCATTATACGTTTGATTTTGTATTTGTAGAATGCTATGATTACACACAGCTTTAATTATACAGATTATAACAATCATTTTTAACTGGCATAATGTCTTTATATAGATTACTGAAACTGGCTGTTAGAAATAATATAATACCTTGTTGCTTAGATATTGTAAGCCAGTAATAAGAAATCTATCAGGCAACAACTGTTACATTTACAGTGAATAACACCTTAAATGGCGTCAAACTGAAAATATAATATAGCTGATTCTTTGGCTGAAACAAAATGTGCCAGTTAATTAATATTTCATTTATTTAAAAAGTTTTCAAAGTAAGTAGGTAATCGAAATTTTTAGGCAGTGATTTTTTTTCTTGTATTATGTATCCATTTTCTATTTCTTTTGTGCGGGCTGCCTTACTTTCTTTAATATTTATATTAGCATAACATTTCCAAAAAAGAAAAAAAATAAGAGAGAGAGAAAGAGAGAGAGAGAGAGAGAGAGAGAGAGAGATGGGCCAAAAATGGAAGGGTATCGGTCAAGCTAGAATTATAGGAAACTGATTTTGCCAATGCCCTGCACAATGTCATAACAATATAGCATAACAGTTCTGCTGATACTTTTCACAGGTTTGTTCAATGCTTGTAACAATACTTACATTTTTTTTACTTCAGAAATAGTTGCACAGTAGCACTGCAGGTAGAATGCCTGCACCAGCACTTGGTTCTTCAGTTTGGCTGTCAGCTTAGATACCTTCTGTGAGGACTATGCATGCATCTGTGTGGATTTTCTCTGGGTGCTCTGATTTCATCCCACATCCCAAAGGCATGCAACAATGGGATCCAGGTCCCCCACAATCCTAATCTGGATTATATAGGGAATTACAGAATGAATGAGTTCTTGTGAGATTTTGGTGTGAGATCCATAAAAAGCTGTTATTCTTCTTCACTGGCTGCCATTCTTGAAACACGCAAGTGCAGCTAAATCTTTCTTTTAGCTTTTCAGAATCTATTTTTTTCTGGTATGTTATCACTAAAGAATGTTCCGTAGAAGAACATTTAACGGGAATGTTTTTCAGGGAGAAGCATGAAGGACTGGGACTTGTAACATTGTGCAACCTTTGGCATGAGGCACTTAGTACTGTTATTACAATGTCATTTTCAAAAGTTCTTCATCACTGCAGTGTTGCAATATGAGTTGGACAGGGATCTCCACTGCATGCATTGCCCAATATTTTTCTCCGATGAATCCTTGGTGTATTGCATATCAGTAGAGAGCTGTCATCATTTGAAGAACTCTCACGGATTACTGTGGCAAGTGCATCTTGCTGTCCATGTTTGCACATAGTACGATGTGCAACATCCGTGCCTAGAAACTGCATCACATTTCGAAATAAAACTGCACAAGTCCTTGCAAGAATGCCTCCCTCCAAATTTCTTCATAACTGAGATGTGTATAAGCAAACAGCATGAGAAATAGTATTTCTTCAAATTTTTTTGCTAATTTTTTATACTTTTACATTCATATGAAAATTAATTTTGAAATTTTCTTTATTCTCCTGTGTATAGGAAGCAGATCTCATCCTTTAATTTTTACTGAGAAGCAAATTCCCTGCACCCTACTTGTGGTACCCCTTGAGGATATCATGAAAAGGAAAATTTCCTCTGCCACAACTTTTGCAAGATTTTGACCAACTATACCTAGTGTCTAAGCAGGCTACCATAGAGTTACCTGGTAAATCTTTTAAATTCTGGATGACCCATTAAAAAAGAATAAAAATGGACTGTAGATGTACAGATACACACACACACACACGCACACACGCACACACACACGCACACATATTTATAGAGAGAGATGTGTGAATAAATGTAGAATACACACTCATACATGTGTGTGTGTTTCTGGGTTTGTGAGTCTTTGTGTATTAGATATATATAGTTAAATTGTCACCCATTAATGACTTTATTTTCTTCTATTTGGGTAGCCTTTAGCAGAGGTTTTTTTTTTTGGCTGTGAAAGATGTGATCCTGTTCACTTCCAAGCTGCAAAATTGTACTTAGTTCATTATTAAGCAGTTGATCTTCATTATTAATTACAGCTGAGCCAGGCAAGGTGTCATGTTTTTGACAGTGTGTATATGCCCTTACTTATGGAGTCTCGTATTTCATTTTTTTCTCTCTATCCCACTGAGCGGATATAGTGTTTTTGTCTACATTCAAATCTCAGTGAGCAGACGGTAAAGGATATTATGTAACTGTTCCTTATCGACGGCCATGGCTTTCTTTCAGCATTTTGTTGTCTCTATAGCAAGAAGAAAAGCATCAGAGCATAGTAGCAGAACTCCCATCTCTCATTGCTAGTGAGCAACATTTTCTAATGATTGCATGCCATGGCTTTATTAAAGAACATTTGTACAGAAAGTGATGACGATATATTTGTAATCTCTGCTTGATCTTTACTGCAGTACTGTGCCTGTTAAGGTGTTTATTACGATTTTCCAATTTGTTATACCCCAGCATGGCCTGAGAATGATGAGGGTCAGACAGTGGGGTAGGTACTACCATGCTTGCAGCCACATTTTTTCACTTTCCTGATGTAATTTTGTATGTGTACGGGGGTATGAGGATGGGAGGTACATACGACACTGCAGTAAGAAGAACATTTACTGTGGGAACATATCTCTTCAATCACTTGCATTTGTGAGTGGAGTTTTTAAGAGTGTCAGTTTGCATTTTTGTAACAGCATTCTTTACTTTTTGTTACCGACCATTTCTTACATAATATTTTAAGTTACAGTTGAATATTAGACATGAAAGAGTGCCTTACTTAATACTTTCCTTCAGAGTCAGCACTGCAGCCCCAAGCTATATTTTTCCAGCTGAAGTGTTAAAAGTTAATCATGTGAGACTGACATACAGCAAAAAAATGACTGTAGTCAGTACATAGATTTAATACGTCCTACTGATCTTGCAGTTAGAATCAGAAACCTAATTATTTTATTTTATTAAGTTTATAAAAGGTCCTTCTAGTTTTCATAATCTCACAAATAAAGTTGCAAATACTGGAGGGTAATACTGTAATATTTCACAAAAAATGTCAGACTGGTTTGTAGAGAAACTGCTTCAGGCAGAAATCTGTAAAAGTACTGGACAAACATAAACTACAAATTTCTTTTTGGCACTTGATTGTTTGGATGAAAGGGAAGGAAAAGCACTTTTGTGATAAGATAAGAAAAAAAATTGACATCTGGGTATAGTTGTCCTTTAATTTGCTGAGACTGCTCTGCTGATTTTGCACCTGGTATGCATGGGTTTCAGTACTTATTCTGACTGTAACCTAAAGTTACATCATATAATAACCTCATAAAGTCACAAGCTTTCTGTTTATGAGTTCTCATTTGCATGTGTCATTCATAGAGTATTAAGACTGGGTCAGCGATCATAACTGGCTTATTATGTGTTCGACATATGGATGCTAAGAAATTCACCTTGAGAGTAAAGCTTGAGAGGGGAATCTTGACATCCAGGTCTCAAACACAAAACAAAGAGTTATGATTAGAGACCCGATCATGATTCTTTGTAGTGCATGGAGCCATGTGCTGCTAGTTACAGGAAGAAAAAAAAAGAGAGCTAAGTTTTTTGCTGGCTTTCAAAGCTGAAAAGCACTTAGCGAGCAGTGTCAGAAAGACAGTGTAAAAATGGCTCTTATGTTTACACTCACCTTGCTATGCCTCTCAGTTGTACAGATTTATATAGAATGCTCAGATTTTTTCCTCATATATTTGGTCTATTCCTCATACAATCTGTGTTTTTCTGACAAATTTCTGATGACTAAAGTCACTTAATAATGACATAAATTTGTGTTTTAGAGTTTGTGTCCTTCAGAAGATACAGGGTAACACAAATCCAGCTTTCTAAGTTTATAAGTCAACGAGCACAGACAGCAGGCAGAAATAAATCTATTTTATTCTGTTGCTGTCATTTTCTGGTCAGGACTGGCAGATTCGACTGTCTAGTGCAAGACCCAACTTTAACAAGTTATGCACAGGGTGTTTAACATTTGTTAAGATCAAGTCTTGAGCTACACTAGCACTTAACTGATTTGTCTTGTTTCCAGATATCTGAGAGTAATCACTACGTTCTATGATTTTGTTTTTACCTATAATGGATTTAACATATTTAATTATGGCAGGATTTATATTAAGAAAGGCCACTTCAAACTATTTCAGAGAGGGTTGACTTTTGTACTCACTACCTATTTTGATTTATATGACTGATCAACAGTAAGATATGGGCAGCCTCCATGGTACAATGGGTGGCATACTTGCCTTTGTTGCAGAAGGCTGTGGGTTCTATTCCCACACAAGATAGTATGATTACTGACACTGCAGCATGGCATAAAAGGGATGCTACACTGCAGAGTGTTCTTCCTTCGGATGAGACATCATTCTGGGTCCCATCTTACTGAGTTGGTGGTAGGTTAGGTAGATGTAAAAGACCCCATGGTATCTATCGAAAGAGTATGGGAAGGTCCTCCATGTCTTAGTTGCATTAATTCTACCTCAGGTATCCCTCTGTAAAGAGGCTACTAGCTTAGTGGGACTAACTTGGTCACAAAAGGATAAATAAAAAAATATTCTTTTCCACTGCACCTTGAGCTGAGTCTGTATCTATGGCACATTTTGCTTCACCTTTGATTTTAGTAGGATATCCAAAATTAATTTTACTGTCCCTTTAATTCATAGGCTCCTCATCACTTTATTTGGTTTCATTGCTTCTCTTCAATAAAATACTTCCATATCACTGCAATCACTTTACAAGAAATGTGTAACAGCAGGTGAGTTGTATGGCCTCTGCACACAGCATATACATAATTATGTAAATGCATTGTCCTTGGAAATCCTGTGGCATTTCTTGTTCTGGTCAGTTTTAGTCTCTGCAGCCAAAGTAGTCAGTGTTAAATGCCTTGTTGATTCTGCTAGGTTTATATCTAATTCCTCTCCTACTACTTCCATTGCATAGCTGCAGTTAATGTGACATGTGGTGTGCACTTGTAAACTGATATGGTTGACAGTAATAGTATTGTGTAAGGACCTCTCTTACAGCATAATGACTCAGTGATTAAGATGTCATCCTCAGTAGGGGTGTCCTGGGGTGTTCTTTTAGGGTTTCTTTAAAACAAAAAGGCTTGTAAAATGTGACATACATTCAAATGGAAATGAAAAAAAAAACTGTATAAAGAATCAACCTGCCAAGCATTAGTGGGCACATGTAACACAAAAGCTGGAAACAGACATTTAAAAAAAAGCTAATGAGAATAATAATTTCTTAGCATAATGGCTACACTAAACAGATTATTTTGGAATGTGAATGGCCTAATGGATATAGACAAAAAAGATAGGAGTACTGAATTATATTACTAAATGCAGAGTGCAAGTAACCATGCTATATGAAACACATTTGGAAATAAGTGAGGATGTGAATTTGATAAAGAAAGGACTATAGGATGGATGTTCAGTAGAATATCAGGGACAAATGAAAAAGGGAGCACTTCTACTAATTGTTAGAGGAGTTCCAATAGTGATAGAAGAAGGAAGAAAAAAGTAATTGTAGAGTTTTGGTAGTAAGGGGCTTCTGCCATTTATTTATATTTCTACCTAAAATGCTATTATGGAGCTTAAGAGCAATTTGGTAAAAATAATTAGATTTCTGTGGGGAATTTACTTATAGGTGGGGACTAGAACTTGATTTGCAAAAGTGAGGCTGTATTTGTGGGACCTAGAAGGGATAATATAACAAAAGAGGGTAGATTCCTGAAGAAATTTATGAAAATATTTGGTATGGAAGACATGAATCTAGCAGATGGAACACTGAGAGAATTTACTTATTATTACCTAATGTACAATAACTAGGTTAGACTGGATAGAGATTATATTTCATGGGAGCATGTGCTTTTAATTGAAAGCTTTGACATACATTGAATAACTATTTCAGATCAATATGCAGGGCAATGAAATTAGAATTCTTCAAGGTGCAATAACTGCGCTAGACTAGACAGAAATTATATTTCACAGGAACACGTGTATATAAGCTTCAACACATGTCCAATAACTATTTTTGATTATATGCTAATAACAACTAAGATAAAAACATAAGATAATTAAGTAAAAGTGAGACATCGGTACTTCCCCACTTACCTGTTAAAAAGAGAGGAATTTAAGGAATGAGTAGGGGCAATTATTTGAGAGTTATTAGGAAAGATAGAAATTTCTTCAAAAGTTATAGCTAGTAAGTGGAATAAAATGAAAGTGTAGTTTAAAAACAGGGTAGAAATAAAAAGAAAAACAAATGTGGTTAAGAAGTAACAAGAGTTATTTAGAGGAACTGACAAAATCTTTAAGTATTGTAGAATAAGGAGAATATCACGGAACAAGAAGAGGCAAAACTGCATAGTGCTAAAGAGGAATAAGGGAGTATCTGGATAATATGCACACGCTTGGAAAAATTGCTTTTTTTTGATAACCCCAGAGCACAAAAACTGTTAGCATGATGATTTAAGCAACAGGAAGTAGAAAGCATTGTTTCAAAATGCAGGAAGCCTATAACAAGAAAAATAACCAGTTATCCTTTTGAGGTATTAGAGATATTTCAGAAATGTTATGAAAATGTGTATAAGGCAGAGGAATGTGGAAAACAGAAAAAAAGCACAAATGGAAATATATATGGAAGACTTAAGTATACCAATGTTAAAGGTAGATGAGGCTCAACAATTAGGTAAGATAGGAGGAGATAAGATAAAAATGGTGATGAATAATCAATCTGAATGAAAGGCTGCAGGACTAGATAGTATTCCTGCGGAAGGTTTGGAAGCTAGGAGAGAAGAAAGGGTTAAAGATCTGGAAGGTTTTGTTTAACAGTATTTTAAAAGGAGGAGAAGCACCAACATCCTGGAAGAAAGCAGTGGTGGTTGCAATATCTAAAGACAGTAAAGACTCATCAGATTCAACTTCATATAAGCCCATTTCAAATTTAAATGACAATTATAAAGTGTTTATGTCTACAAAAGCTAGAAATGGCAAAGGTGTTGTCAGAACGGATATATCTGGATCAATTTGGTTTTGTGGAGGGGAGGCAAACATCGGACAACATTAATAGTACAATGATGATCTAGAGGGAAGCAGAATGTAAGAAAATACCACTGTTGTTGTTGGGTCTTGATGCTGACAGGACATTCATCAGAGTAAGATGGGATTTTATGAGTTGGGCAAGAGAAGCATTTGCATTCTCTGATACAATAATAAGGTTAATTATGAGGATATATGAGGGATCAGAGGCAAAAATTAAAGTGGGAGGTTTATCTGTGATATGTTGTATCTGAATAGAGGAATCAGGCAGCGGTCTTCTCTTTCCCTTTGTTGTTTAGAGCCATTGGCAAAGAAAATAAGGGACTTAGACATTCAAGGATGTAATTGGTATGGCAATCTAGAAAACTTGGCAATATTTGCAGATGATATTATTTTGTACCTGATAAAAACAGAAATGGACAGCTCAGTGTTGTGGAACATTCTGAAACAGTTTCATGTTTTTTCGGGATATAAAATTGAACACAAATCAACCTCCTTGTAGTCAAAAAACTGGAGCCAGTCCATTATCAGGAGAATAAATGCTTTCATTCTATTAATTATTCAGAACTTCATCAGATTCAAATCAATTAAAAATCATTGTTATTTTAAAACCTATTACAACCAATCACAGCTCTTGGAAAACAAGAACTTACTTTGTTAAATGCACAAGTATACCTAAAATCACAATCGGTATGTCATAAATGTTTACTAAACTTCTAGCAATGCCAGTAGTGGTATTGTGCTAATGTTATTGTATTAATATTATTTATATTAAAAATACTAATTTTGAGAAATTAATGTAAATTGGTAGATAGTTATTACCACCAGTTTTAATCAAAATTTAAAACTAATTAAAGTGTCTCCGCTTTAAGTTGGAGAAGACTGGTAAGTGAAACACCTCACCTGATTCTGATAAAACTGACCAGTTTCCTCCTTTTAAATTTTGGTGTACTTTTTCTAGTACACACAAAAAATAAATTTATTAAAGTTAATACACTCCTTTGAATGTTTTGATAATGCATTGTTAAAATTGTTTACTTTGATAGTTGTGCTGATACATTCTCACACAACTATGCTATCAAAACAAGCTATTTTAACAAATCTCAACTAAAAAAAAAATTTTAGGATTTTTGCTTGGAAGTGTTTGCATATTTTTTTTATCAAGCAGAATCCAAATAATTTTTCCCTGGGTAGATTGCAAATGTTGGATGTTTGATGGTGAAGAAAAAGATAACTGGGAACATATATTTTGGAAGTGTGATGAGTTGGCAGATTTTAAAAGTTCCCCACAAATTACTCTGTCAGAAAAATTAGGTTAGCAAATGGGTGTAACTAAGGAAAACATGTATTTTTTAGCTGGGATATGGGATGTAAATTGCCTAAACATGGGAAGGCCTTGTTAAGTTTAATTCTGGTGGCTGCTAAAAAAGCAATTACTAGAAAATAGAAATCTAAGTCTAATCCAACTGTATTTGAAGTAGCGAATATTGTAATAGAGACAGAAGAAGTGGAAGTGGGATTGTTAGAAAAATGTAGGAGCAAATTATATAGATACAATGGAAATAGTGGGAACAATACATGCAATATAATGTTTTGGAGGAGGAGTGAGGTTTAAGAGAAGGCAGGAATTGAAGAATGTATGTAATGCTGGATTAATGATAATTGTATTAAAGAAAGTATGTGATGTACAATGTTTGTAATTGTGAAAATGCTAATGTGGTTTGTTTTCTTTTATACAAATGCATGTTTGCCTGTGTCTTTGAAAAATTATATTGAGCTGCTCTCTGCTTACTTCTGCTTGCTTGCTTGCTTACTGTGGGATTTGAAGTCTTCTTAAGACACACAGACTTGCTGTGCTGTTTACTGATGAATCAGAGACACATCATGACTCCATCTGTAGTCTGTTTAAAGTACCAAGCCTTTCAAATTGCACATTGATAAAGAAATATATTTTGCAGCTATAAGCACAGTCATAGATAACTTATTTTATAACAAACCACACGTAGTCTGTCAGATTTGTAGCATATATTTACAAAGTTTTCCTTCATTACAGATATGAATGATGACTTCTACAGAATACCTCTCTCTGTCCTTCTCTCACATAACTGAATTACTACAATAGCTAAATACAGAGCTAGTCACACACAAGAGGTTGTTATTTCCTCAGTATATTTTTCTAGCCTTCTATGGGAAGTCACATAATGTCTGTTTTTAGACTTTTCTATTGTCCTTTTGTGATGTAAGCACTTTTGCTGATGTGAGGATGCCATTCTGAAAGGAAACATCTGTTTAAGCTGTTCCTACTAGAAAAACATCACGTATTGCTGAATTTATAAAAAAGGATGTCTGTTACAAACATGAGAAAATCATGTAATGCTTGTTTTCCAGTATTGCTTTCTTAGGCATTTCCTGATGCTGTGAAGAGAAGCCTGTCTGTTATACATATAGTATGAATGCACAGTGTAAACTCTATACATATATTCAAGCAAACTTTTTCTTTCAGCATATTTACAACATAATTAATTTCACCCTTATATTCATAATATCTAACAATTCCCTCTGTTTTTAAATATACTCAAAACATTTTATATAAAAAACACATTAAGAAACAAAACCTTTAGTTTTTTTGATACAAGTTAAAATGCAATTTTACATAGTTAATACAATGAAAACATGTATTACTACCAAACCTGAATGTATTTAACAACTTTTTCTTTTGCAGACCATTCTGTGAAAATATTTTATCAGTTATGAGCTGTGTCTGCTTTAATGTTATTTTTTTTTAACTTGATCAATTTATTCTTTTGCAATCATAGAATTTCATTTATGACTTAGAACTGTTTCATTAACTCTTTGCAACTGTTGAATTAACTATAAGAGACAATAACTATGTGCTACTACAAGCATTTATACACTGCTGAAAATATACAGTTTCAATGTAATTTTAACCATAACATTGTGGTCATGTCTTTGAACTGCCCATTAACATCTTGGTTGAATACTGATTACAATGTATCCTGATCAGTATGTATTTACACAGACTGTTTGCTATTTATGCATTTCAATTTACTAGGTATACTGGACCCATTTTTTTAAAACTTGTTTTTTCACACATATTTATTACTAGACATTCATTTAATTTGTACTGAATTCTTCTGCATTTGTACATACAAAGACTATCATTTGTACTGAAATTTTCCACATTTGTACATACAAAGACTGTAAAGTACATTTAGTTTAATCTTACAAATTTAATAACATTAATATTAAGCACAATCTTGGAAAATGTTTGTCTCTTTAGAAATATCTAGTGGAATTGCCACCAAATGCATATGTCTTGTTATTTTAAACTACATACTCAGCAATTAGAAACATTGATGCTGTTTTATACCAACATTGTTTTGCCAAAAACATATTAAAAATAGTGACCATTCTTGCTATTAGAAACATTTATGCATTTTTGTATATCTTTATTCTCTCTTGTATAGCTTTAATAAAGCAATTTTAAATCATCTCTTGTTTTTTCTAAACAATAAAATAATAACCATTATGATAGCTATTAACAACTTGTAAAATATCTTATCCTGTCAGGTTTAATTCAGTTTACCAGTATTTCTAATACACTAATACCTGTTTTTCCCTCTACCTAAAAGAGTATTGTCAAGAATGAATGAGATATTTTTTTTTCCTGTAGCTTTATTTTAGACCCTTATTATTTATTTTTATGTAGCTTTATTTCAGACCCTTGTCACAGTCTGTTTATACAGTCAGTGTAAAACTGAGAAAGTGTCCCTCCCTCTTATACAGTCAGTGTAAAACTGAGAAAGTACCCCTCCCCCTGTAGTACTTCAGCACTGTTTACCTGCCCTATGCTGTGAAAATAGAATGTATGTCAGTCTAAGACTATGGTTATACATTATTATAGACCCCTGTCTGATTTGATAATTTTTTCTAAAGCTTTTGATGTTTACTACCTCTACCTCTAGTAGGTATTTACACCCTCCTGCACAATTGATTTGAACTATATGTATACTATAGCCCATTTGCTGGCTGTACTTGATACAACTGAGTTTTTTTTTTTGTTCTTTTAACATTTACTTGCAAACAGATTATCAGTGACATCTATGCACAATTGTGGCATTTTATGACAATTACTAAATAGTGTTGCCTGTAAACATTTTAACAATTATGTTTTAATAACAATGATGTTTTAGAAAAACTCAAGTTACTTATCTGGCAATCAGTCTTGTTTATCTTATCTTTCCAGCATTTCCTGTAACTATTCATTCAGTCTAGGAAGGTTAGAGCTCACATTTTATATTCTGTAAACTATAGTTAATTCTTTTAGCATTTTTCCTTTAATGTGATTTGCATAACTATGCATTTATACAACATAAATAGACATCATTTTACAATTACCTTACATGGATTTCAGTATTTTTTATTTATTTATCTATTTAACTATTTAACTGTCCTGCCATTAATTATACAAAACTGTTTGACTAATACCATCTGTGATTTTCTTTTTAAAATTCAGAATTTTAACTGTTTGGTGTTACTATATAATTATAAACAAATTGTAAAAAACAAAATAGATATTAGTTTAACCAACACATTTATATTTATATTATTTATATTTGCTGTTGTCTGCCTGTGTATTGTAACAGATGTACTCTATATGAAAAGAACACACATGCATGTCTGTCTTGTATATGTATATCATACAAGCATGTCATGTCTTGTGACTTTAAATTTTTACTCATCTATTTTTATTTAATTTTTATATATTATAATATACTAGAACAGTTTTGTTTACCTTTTGACTAAGCTAATGAATGGCATTCATATGCTTTACTTTACTGTAGTACTGATAGATGTCTTGCTTTAACTGAATGAAAGTAAAACATTTAAGAATGATTTGTCCAGACATCAGATCCTACCATCCTACCATGTATGTTTAACCATTTTCAAAACATAAACATATTATAAAATATATTTCTTTTGCACAGATTAACTGTGTATGCAGGAAATTCCCAGTCTTTGTCAGTTGAGCTAATTTATTGCCTTTATCCTGCAACTGAAGTTGAATTTCCTGTGATGTTGCATGGTCTTTCTGACATTCTTTAGTAAGCTGGTCTGCTGAATTTGAAACTCCTATGCACTTTTGAAAAGATGTGTATATAACTTGTCTAAACTTCCTGAATTTATTGTGTCTGTCTTTTAGAAGTTTATTACATTTCTTTGTAACAAAATGTACTAGAGTTTCTATCAGTAACTGATTTGACTGTTGTTGCAACTTTGAAATAAACCTTTTACATCTGGTGACAGAACATAACTGTCTAACATTTGAATATAATGTCAACATAATAACTTTTCTTGGTTCTTTACCTTTACAATTTTTGTCTGTACAGTCTAACCTTTGGATAATGTCATGCACTGTATTTTTATGACATTGTACACACAATAAACATTTTTATACCACACAGGATTTTATTTCAGATACCAGTCAAATATTATAATCCATTTGCATAATGCCTTACTATCAAATTGCAATTCATTTGCATACTGCCTTACTACTAACTTGCCCTAATAAGGTTTTACATTTACTAATATGCTGTATATACATTTATTCTGTTATTATTATTACCTCTATGGCATTCATACTGTATGTAACACAGAATAATTTTCTTACCAGTCAACAGACAGGCAGATGGCCAAGCTGCTTTACTGTAGATGGTTGAAAAGTTTCTGTAGTCACTTGTGAAGTTGGTACAGCAAAACTGGCAGATTCAGTCTTACATCTTCGTCTTGTACCTTTTCTGGAGAATTTATGGAACTGCTCCACCTTCCTGCAATGCAGTCTCACCGGATTTAGACATCTATTAAACTGTATTGCTACAAACTGTTGAAAACTGTAGAAATCTGAAGTACTTCACATAAACGTTACTGTGCTTTTACAGGAGTGACATTACCCATTCACTCCCCCTGTTTTTGGATGCAGGCTAGGAACGTTGTCAAAGGATCACCATTGAAAAATTAATATTGTGCTTACTGGATCCAAAGTATCACGTCGGGGTCACCATTGAAAAATTATATTGAGCTGCTCTCTGCTTACTTCTGCTTGCTTGCTTGCTTACTGTGGGATTTGAAGTCTTCTTAAGACACACAGACTTGCTGTGCTGTTTACTGATGAATCAGAGACACATCATGACTCCATCTGTAGTCTGTTTAAAGTACCAAGCCTTTCAAATTGCACATTGATAAAGAAATATATTTTGCAGCTATAAGCACAGTCATAGATAACTTATTTTATAACAAACCACACGTAGTCTGTCAGATTTGTAGCATATATTTACAAAGTTTTCCTTCATTACAGATATGAATGATGACTTCTACAGAATACCTCTCTCTGTCCTTCTCTCACATAACTGAATTACTACAATAGCTAAATACAGAGCTAGTCACGCACACAAGAGGTTGTTATTTCCTCAGTATATTTTTCTAGCCTTCTATGGGAAGTCACATAATGTCTGTTTTTAGACTTTTCTATTGTCCTTTTGTGATGTAAGCACTTTTGCTGATGTGAGGATGCCATTCTGAAAGGAAACATCTGTTTAAGCTGTTCCTACTAGAAAAACATCACGTATTGCTGAATTTATAAAAAAGGATGTCTGTTACAAACATGAGAAAATCATGTAATGCTTGTTTTCCAGTATTGCTTTCTTAGGCATTTCCTGATGCTGTGAAGAGAAGCCTGTCTGTTATACATATAGTATGAATGCACAGTGTAAACTCTATACATATATTCAAGCAAACTTTTTCTTTCAGCATATTTACAACATAATTAATTTCACCCTTATATTCATAATATCTAACAGTCTTAAGTGATAAGTAGAGTTCAGTTCTGATCTCCAGCCACCATATGTGTAGATTTTGCATGTTTTCCCTGTGTCTGCATGAGTTTTGTTGTATTTATTTATTTATTTATTTATCATTTGTTAATGTGATAGGGAAATTGCTCAGCATCAGTAAGATCATTAATATTTCAGATTTTAAACTAGAAGTCTCCTTCCTTCACTCTGTCTCTCTCTTGCCACTCACTGATTTGTGGTACGCAGTGCACTGTATTAACTCTTTCTATGTATTTGATTCTACAGTCTCTGATGCTTTACCTTTCTGTATTGAGACCATAAGTACTGTAGGAAAGTTTACTTCTAGTCTGAAAACCTACATACTGAATAATTCAAAATCTTCTTGCAAGTCAGCTGTCTGCCTAACCTTCCTTATGTGTACAGGAGATGTAGTGTCAGTTTGGTGTTTTTTACATAACTTATTTTTGGGTCCTGGCTTCATTTTCTTTTTTCACTGGTACCCTAACTTTATTTTAGTGGGCTGTGGTCAGCAGTTTCCTATGCCTTCCTACTAGTATTGAATTGAGATTTGGGGGGACATGTTTTGCTGATTCTACTGTACTTTGGTCTAGTTAGCCTGTTTATTAAAGTCTACATGTATTACATTATTTCTTTGATGTGCTTGTACTGCAGGTCTTCCTAGAATAACTGATATTGTTTATAAGTATATGTATATGTATATATATATATATATATATATATATATATATATATATATATATGGATATATATATATATATATATATATATATATATATATATATATATATTAGATTTTCAAATATTTACTTTTTCAGTTGAGTTTAAGTTAGGGTCTGAATCCACTGGCAAGAAAGTGTTTATATGTCTGTGGTGGGCTTGACTACAGGTTGGACGTTTTCATCAATCCAGACATACAGTGTGTGGGTCAGATTTGAATAGGATAAGCAGAGATGTGATCTGAGTTTTCACATAAACTCTGGCTGGTATTATGGTGGAGAGGGAATATCACTTTCCTCTCAGTCCTTTTACTCTGGTAAGCATTTTTGGTTTGGGGAGTTCATAGCTATAAGGAACACTTCCCTGCTATGGCTAGGCACAGTTTTCCCCATTTGATCTACTTTACATGGACAACACCTTGGCCCTGCACTCATCTTTGGAAGTACCCCATCCATCAAAGGTGCACCTTGATAGCAGTTTACAGGCATCTTAGACATTAGTTCATTTTCCAAGATTTTCTCAGTGGAGGTGAGGTTGCTTTTCCTTTGCTGATTTTCTATGGGGTTCCATGGTTTTGGAGAAATTTGAACACTCCCTGTTCTTAAATGGCTGCTAGTAACTTTTTTTGGTTTAGCTTTAGGGACTTGGAGATTCCAAAACTTCAGGCTGAAGATTTTACACCTTTGGGCTGACATTCCAAATATATGTCTGGCAGTTAGGGCAATATACTAATGCTCTGAAGGTACGGAGTTTAATACTGTGAGAATCTCAGGAAGTCAGGCAACCAGACAGTGCTCCAGAGATGCCCCTGAAAAAGGTCAAGTTGTCTACTAGGCTTACCCAGTCAACAACTATGTGAAATATTTATTTATTTATTTATTTATTGGCATTTATTAACCGGGTTGGTCCAGCAGGGCTTGTGGCCCATTTTCAGTGGAGACCTGAGGAGAAAAGCTCCATACAGAGACAGTTTACAGAAATTAAAGACATTTGGCTCAAAAGTATGATAAAAATCAGTTAGACAAAAAAGTTAAATATACAAAACAGTAATGCATGCACAAGGACTGTACACATTGTGTTTTTACAGAGTAACAATTCTTCTTCTTTCGGCTTTTCCCAGTTAGGGGTCACCACAGTGGATCACCTGTCCGCTCATGATTGGCAGTGGAGTTTTACAGTGTCGAGTTGCCAGCCCGGCACCCAACCTTCCACAGAAGGCACACACACTCACACCTAGGGCCAATTTGGAGTGTCCAATTCACCTACAGCATGTCTTTGGGATGTGGGAGGAAACCGGAGCACCTGGAGGAAACCCACGCGACCACAGGAAGGACATGCAGACTCCGCACAGAAGGCACCCCAGCCAAGGATCAAAGTGGGGAACCTCTTGCTGTGAAGCGACAATGCTAACCACTGCACCACCGTGGCCACCCGTTTTTACAGAGTAACAATATATATACATATATACATTGTTTTTTTTTTTTTATTTTATTTGTCCAGCAGTAATGGTTTGATAGAGTTTAGTAGGTACTGGCCTGATGACTTACTTGAGTGAAAGGGGAGGGACTGGTAAAGGTACGTGAGAGGGGAGGTTAATTTGGGGCATGGTAAATAAGTAAAAAATATAAAATATTAGGGATTGTACTGCATTCCTTACCAGCCTTAGGCGAGTCTTATTCATTCAGTCATGCCATATGTCCATCAGCAAAATATACCCTGTTTCATGTGCATGCCATTGAGTGCTGTGTAGCAAATGCAGTGGCAGGTCCCAGAACCAATATGATCTGATGATATGAAGCCTGATACACAGCATACACTGTCACAGAAGAACTAAACTTCCTGTGGTAGCAGTAATCATAAAATGATTGCTAGATCGTACAAACTAAATATTAAGTGAGTCTCGTAGAAACGTTAACATCCATTCAGAAATCCAGGAAATAAAAGAGAATGTAGGAGTGCTAGAAAGGAGAACTTGAATGCTGCAGTACAAATTTCGAAGATGTAATAATGTCATTGACCTTCCACTGCATTGGCTGTATGTCTGGAGGAAGTATAAACAATTTACAACTTCTTTAGTCATTCCTGGATACATTTGCCTTTATTTTACAAACTTCAGGTGAAGTAAATAACATATTCCTCACTACTGCAAGGAAAACAGCAATATGAATCCATGACAGAAAAATCATTTATAATAAAGTGGTATGTAAATGAAGGTATGAATCCCATTTTATATGTCCTTATATTATAGTTAGCGTTTGATTTGGTGACTAATAGTTTATCTCTTAATGACTTCAATTTTAAGGCTGTGACATCATAAGGAGTAGTGCTTCATGGCAGTTTCCAATGTATCGCAAATGGGAGCAATTCACAAACTGTAATAATTTAGAAGTAAAAGAGTCAAGTAGAAGTTAGAGCATGGTGGTACTGAGAGTCAAATGACTTTCTATTAGTTGGAGGCAATTATGTTATAAGGCAGCAAGGGATATAAACTTGCAGATTTTGCTTAGTGTGGTTTGAAGGAAATTAGTGTTTTGAGAGGAGTTAAGACTAAGCAAAGGTAATGCATGTTCCAGTTTCAGCTCTAACAGACCAAGTCCAGTAATCTTTCCTGAGCTGTAATGGGACAGGTTTCTAAGAATGAAAGTAAAAGTTGCTTCAGTGCAGTATTAGTACTATTTTCAAAACATTTCTTAAGTATAAGGATAGGATCAGGCCATACTCCTAAGGTTATGCACTGAATGACCATTCAACAGGATTTTGTGTTGGTCTGATATTATAATGTCATCATTTTTGCTTAGTCTTTCATAGTACTGAATAACATAGCCTTGGTTTTCTATGAACTGTTAGCATTTGTAATATTATAAAGCCAGTTTAATAGTTTGATGTAGTTTATTTGCGGATTCCATTGTACTGTTTTAACTTTTACTTGATCTGGTAACTTTATATAGAATGGTCTTATTTGTATAAACTGAGACAATCAGTTCTGTATGGTTAATGTCAGATCATTAATAAACTATGAGAAGTATACAGGCTGTAAGACTGATCCCTGCAGAATCCCCGATTTAAATGTATCTTCCTATAAGTAGTGAAAATTATATATGGCAATTAAAGTTTGATGTTTTAGATGACTATTCTGCCATCTTTATTTTTTCCTTTGTTGACTGGGTTAGTACCACTAGGCTAGTAACATCTTTTTCAGGAGAGACCCGAGGTGGTATTTATACTACTAGAGGAAACTGGGCCAAGGCATTACTACTATGGGAAACCGGGCCAAGGCATTAGGGAACTTCCCCCACTCTTTTCGACAGGTGCCATGGGATCTTTTACATCCACCTGATCTACCACCAATTCAAGCAGATGGGGGCTCATTTTAATGTTTCATCTGAAGCACCCACTTATATTGCACTGCAGTACCAGCAATCAATCTACCTGATGTGGGAATAGAACCCACAACTTTCTGCATCAAAGGCAAGTGCATTACCTGTTGCATCACTAATACTGCTAACTTGGCCCTCCCCAGGCCCATGTTTTTCAAGCCTAGAAAGCAAAAACAGGTAGTCTACAAACTCAAAAGTGCTTATTAAATCTAAACATATTGCTTCAATGATGAGGCCTTCCTCCATAGTAGAGTAGGAAATAGCTGTAAAACTGTATGTAGGTAGTTATTAATGTGTTATAGCCTTTCCTAAAGCCACATTTGTTCTGTTATTGGTGGTCATATTTGTTGACATGTTTTATAAGTTGGGAGAACATTAATTTTTGATGAGTGTGGCTAATGGTCTTAATTACCTACAAAATCTGCAGCCACAGAAAGAAGAGTTATCAACAACTATTTAAGTAGAGGAGGAACTGTTCAACAAGTAAGGAATTGATGGAAAATATAGCTAAATGCTTTACTATAATAGTTATGATAATCTTAAGAAAAAAAGTTGATATTTTAGAATTACACTTTGGGACATCCACAATTGTAAGCAGTACAGAGGTAGTATCAAACTCCTATCACACTAAATGAAAGTTCTGGACAGAGTGATTGACAAATAGATCCACAGAGTAGTAGAAAGTAAGATTGGAGGTGAGCAGTTCAGATTAAGATCAGCTTGCAGCCCAGACAACCCAATGTTTGCAGTGGGACAGTTGAAAAGAACCTAGAGGTGAGGAAAGAGTCCAACTGGGCATTCTTAGATTAGAGAAAGCATATGACAAGGTCTCAAGAAAGCTGATTTGGGCAGTACTGCAGTGGTTCAAAGTTGTAGAACAATTGGTAAAACTAGTGCATGCTATGTACAAGGAAGGACCTAATGCCACAAGTACAAACAGTACTCAGTTGCACAGAGGAATTCCCAGTGAGAGTGGGTGCGCATTAGGGTTCAGCTCTGAGCCCACTGCCGTTCATGCTAGTGACAGACATATATTAGCAAATAAGTCAAAGGAGACAGATCAACAAAGATACTGTATGAAAATGGCAGCAAAGGATAGAGGAATGGAATGCAAAACTGAAGGCACATGGGATGAAAATGAGTGCAGATAAGACAGTTGCAATGACAGCAAATGGGGGAAATCAGAAGAAGATGGGAATTGAGATAGAAGGGAAAATCATGGAACAGGTTAATAGCTTGAAGTATCTAGGAGGGGTGATTGAGGAGAATTGTGCCAGAGTCAGTTGACTAGATGTGATGCCATTCTATAACTAGCTGAAGGACAGAACTCTGACAGCAGCAGTTTGTTGTTTGTTTTGTTTGGAACTTGATGCAAAAGATCTGTCAGTTATTAAGGTTCAGTTGTACCACTGTTAGTTGTACAGTTCAGTTAGTGCGTAGTATCTCATCTTGTCTTGTGGAAGTGAGCATCTCAGCAGTACATCTTGTCTTGTGATACTAAGTGAGTTAACTAGGGGCAGTTTCTCTTTAGTTCAGTTAGGAAAAGTACAGTGAGATTAGGTTAGTATTATTTTTTATTTTTTTCTGCATCTGTGAGATTCGGTCCAACTGTGTTATTTTTATATTTCCTGTGACTGAAACTCTGTTATTTATTGTAACTAAATATTAAGTATTTTCCTGTTCTCTATTTTATTATCCATTATTAAATATTTTGTACCGTTTCATTATGGCTGGCCTTTTAGAGAATGCCTTTAACATCTTATAGTACTTGTGCTTATTTTAGTGACACTGTGACCAATCCAATAAGCTTTACATTCTACCATTTATACCAGTATTAATATGACACAGTATAATTGGTTACCCTTTATAAGAGCCTTAGAATATCTGGCTGATGGCAGCAATTTATCTTGTAGTTTGGAGAGAGGGGACACAGCTGGTGAATCAGTTTCAGCCTTTCCCAGGTGTGTGTGTGTGTGTGTGTGTGTGTGTGTGTGTGTGTGTGTGTGTGTGTGTGTGTGTGTGTGTGTGTGTGAAATATCAGATATTCACGCGTATGTGTCAGATACTTGGAACTGAGACACAGTGCTCCAAGGTGGGTCTTGTGTGGGATCTGAAGAGACAGAGAGTCCAGTCCCAGTGGAGCATGTTCCCTTTGTGCTCTTGGGGGAAATTGTGTTTGATGTAGAGAGCTGCATGTGAAATTCTGTGTAAATCTATTCCTGTTTTTAGTGACCACCTCTCATCGGTGTCAGTGGTAAGGATTGAGGTTCCTTGATTACTGGCTCAGGGTAGAGAGGGGCGGTCACAGTCAGTACTCCTTCCAGAAGGTAGATAGTCAAGGGATTGGGTAGATATGCTGGTAACACATGCATTTAGCTTAGTGCAGTGTCCTACAAACACATGCACAGTCAGCCAATTGTGATGTAAAATTCATAGATGAAAAGCTCTTCTCAAGTAGTTTAGACATTTTTTCAGTTCTGGTATGACTATTTTGATAAGGTTCATTACATCACTTTCAATTCTGTACCGTGCTCTATTATCTGCAGATATTTGACATTGTAACTGGAGAGAAAAATAATCATCTTTTGCCATTATTTCTGTTAATGTTACAACATCCAGTATAGCAAACATCAACTATGTTTCAACTCGTGTTCACTTATTGACATTGATAACGTTAAGCTTTAGTCCTTTATTGTTTACTGTACGCTATTAATATCAGTGCCTTTATTGGGGAAGGCAGAAACTTGACTGGGATTAAAATTATCATCATGGGGAAGAAATCGGTAATTGGGAACATATTTCTGGGCATGTAATGAGATGGCAGACTTAAAAGATTCCCTGCAGACTGCTCTGTCAGAGATACTGGGTGAGCAAATTGGTGTAACTAAAGAAATTATTTTTTGAGCTATGATACTGAATCAGAATTGCCTAGACATAGTAAGGCCTTGCTAAGTTTAATTATGATGACTGCCAAAAATGCAGTTACTAAAAAATGGAAATCAAAGTCTAATCCGACTTTGCTAGAAGTAGTGAATTTAGTAACAGAGATAAAACAACTGGAATTAGGATCTTTAGAAAATGGTAGGAGCAAATTACAGAGAAAAATAATGGAAATTGGGGAACAACTAAAATTATGTTAATATGGTTTGTGATATATAATGTTTTCAACTAAAATTTTGTCAAGTATGGTTTGTTTTCACTTATATAAATGAATGATTGCCTATGTCATATGTGGTAATTTAATAAATATGTTTCTTGTTTAAAAAAGGGTTATCATCATAACATATTGTAATTTTTCATCAATACTAATTTAAGGCAAATTTATTTTATTTATTTATTATTTATTTTACATTTGTTTACCGGGATAGTCCAACTGGATACATGTCCATTTTCAGCGGAGGCCTGGGGAGAAAAGCTCAAAAAAGACATTCAACAAACTGTTACGTTTTTACAGTTTAAAACACAAAATTAAACACAAATAAAAGGATTTTTACACAGATGTAAATAAAAACAAAAACAGATAAACAAATTATTGCATTTATACTCAGATGGAAAATTCTAGACAGTGTTTTTAAGAATGATAGGGTATTGAATGCCTAGTAGGCTAACCTGGTAGTAGATCCAAGGAGATCATAGGATTTTTAAGTTAAGAAACAATAATGTGTAGACAGAAGTCCTCCATGTGCACACGAGTGATGGCTAGAGTTAGTCTGGATTAGGACAAGGACATAGTCATCGTTTTGTAAAGTACTGAATCAGACTTTTCTTGAATTGAGGTAGAGAGAGTTCAGATGTAAGATTAGCTGGAAGAGAATTCCAAGTTTTGCCAACAGAGTTAGCAAATAGAGATTTACCGGCTGTGTTGTTGGATTTGCGAGTTTGAACTAGTAGTCTTTCAGATGAACAAAATGCACTGAGGTTACTGTAGGGGGTGATGAGGTTTTTAAGTATGGGTGTATTATCTGGTTGGAACAGGATCTTGTGTGCAACTATTAGTTGGTTAACCTGAAGTAGGTTAGGCAGTTCAAACCATCCTAGTAGATTTAGGTTATGACAGTGATGAGTTCTGTAGGCTGCATTGGTAGCAAATCTAGCAATTTGATTGTAGCTGCTAGAAAGTTTATTAAGGTCAGTTTTGCTGAGGTTTGTAAATAGAGGGGAAGCATAGAGGAGGGTGGACAGTAGATGTGTACAAGCAATTACAGTTCTGGCTAATGACGTTAGGATGGGCTTGATCCTATATAGTGATATAGTGAGCCAAGTTTTTTATTAACTGTTTTAATAGTTTTATTGATATGCAGATCAAGCTTAAGGTTTTTATCTATTATAACTCCTAACAGTTTGGCTGAGGAATCCCTGGAAGTAATGGTGCCATTGTTGGATTTTAATGTAAAGGTTATAGGGGCAGACCTGTGAGTGGGGGAGAAAAGCATTAGTTTGCTTTTATTAGGATTTAACATGAGATGATGGTTAAGGAGCCAATGTTCAACTGTGTTAAAAATATTTTGGGATAGAATCTGCAACTCTGTAGGTGAAGTGTCCAAGCATACTAAAGTGAGTCATCCGCATATTGAGTGCATGTTGCATTTGGGATGACCTTATACAAATCATTGATGAAAATGGAAAATAATAGTGGCCCTAGTATGGGGCCTTTGGGTACTCCGAGGGTGATGGGTAAAAGGATGGATAGTTTGCTCTGCCATAGGACAGCCTGTTGTCTACCACTGAGATATGATTGAAACCATTGGATGGCCTGGGCCTCTAGGAAGATGTATTTCAAAGTGTTTATGAGTATTTGGTGGTTTACCATATCAAAGGCTTTTGAAAGATCCAGAAAGATAGCAGAGGAAAGTTTATTATTGTTTCGGTGTTGGTTAATGACATTAGAGAAGGAGAGAAGGGCTGAGGTTGTACTATGGAATGATCTAAAGCCATGTTGGGTGTTGGCTAGAGATTATTATGGATAAGATAGTTCAGGAGTTGATTGTGGATGCATTTTTCCATAATTTTAGCCAAGGGTGGCAGAATAACTATGGGTCTATAGTTTGAAAGTTCAGTAGAGCTGCCCTTTTATGGAGTGGTATGACATGGGATATCTTCCAGATGGAGGGAATGGATGCTTCAGTTATAGTTCTATTGATCAGGATAGTAATGGGGTATGCTATGGGATCTACAGCTTTTTGTAGATATTCTGCAGGGAGGAGATCAGCTGACAGGGTGGTAGGCTTTAGTTTTTTAAGTAATTTTCGGACCAAAGATGTGCAAACTGGCTTGAAGTTAAAGGGGAGTTGGGAGCAGGGTGTAGTGGCCAGACAATATGGGCATCCAGGGGATAATTGGTTAGCTAGGTTCTGGATGGTTGTTCTAAAGAAGCTCTTAAAGTTATTGGCAATTTCTGCTGGGTTTTTTTGGTTAGAATCAAAGGGGGTAGGAGTGGAGGACTGTCCTGGACTAAGGAGTTTGTTTATACCTACCCAAAACTTTTGTGGCTTGTTTTGGTGTTTTTCTTGTAGATGACAGTAATAGTTTTTCTTGTCTAATGTGGTAGATTTTTTTGTTTAATTTCTTAGCTGTCTGTATCTAAGTTGATCTATGGGTTTTTCCTGTGGTCCTCGAAGTGGCCCAAGCACTATTTCTAAGTCGCATTGTATGTCTGGTTTCTTTTGAGAGCCAAGGAGCAACTTTTGTTTTGGTTCTAATAGTCCGTGCTGATGCATGGGTGTCAAGGATGGATAGGAATTTGGTATTAAAGTAATTTACTGCTTCTTCAAATGGTAATTGTTTCAGAACTGACCAATTACAAGATTTGAGTTCATTCTGGAAATTTGTGCAGTTGAAATTCTTATTGTTCCTTATTGTTTTAAAAATGGACTGGTTGTGGATATCAGCTTTTTGCTTGATTAAATAGGTGAGGAGGTGATCACTTACATCATCAGGCAGGGTCCCACTCTTGTATTTGAGGGGATGGGTGTTAACAAGAATCCAATCCAGAATACTTGCTTTATTGTTAGGTTTACTGATCCTAGTGGGGGAGGATATGACCTGTGAAAATCCATAAAGGTTGATGTGGTGAGTGGGGGGTTCTGAGGAATACATGTTCCAGTCTATATTAAAATCCCCAAGTACAATGGTTTGTTGGGGCTAATTGCTGGATAACCAATGTAACATATCTTCAAGGGTATTTATGTTATTGCCTGGGGGAATGTACACACAGACGAGATTTATACATTTGTTCTTATTAATGTGGAGCTTAGTGATAAGAATTTCAACATTGCCAAACAGGGATGTCTGCAGGGCATTATTGGACACTTCAAGCATGGATTTGTACAGAATAGCTACCCCACCTCCCTTTCTATTGGTTCGATCAAGCCTTAGGATGTTATAGCCTGGTGGTATAACTTCTTTATCTGAAGTAGAAGGTTTTAGCCAGGTTTCAGTAAGACATAGTATGTCTGGGGAAAGAGCATCTAAGAGGGGATGTAGGTGTTGAATCTTATTGTTTACACTTCTGATATTTAGATGACTGATCAAGAATGAGTTTGGGGGGTTATTTATTGAGTATTTCTGCCAAGGGCTTAGATTGTTGTACTATAATGATACTTTCTTTTTAATAATATTGCTTGCAGTACTGAGGCCAGTGGCAGCTCCAGGTTCCTTTTCTTGAGGGGGCACAATAGGGCCACAGTAGCTAGCTGGTGGGGCATGTAGGACATGTGAAAAAAAAACACCCTGCCAATTAAGTATAGAATGCATGATACATGGTAACAACTCAGACATAATTCACTGTTCAAAATGAAATACCATTTCCCTATGAAAAAAAACCCAGTGAATGCCATCATCTTAAAAATCCTGGCAATGTTCACAACACAGAAAAACTACAAATCTGTCATACTCAAGGATTATAGTTTGGATGAATTGTTGATATGTGACAGTGTAACAAGTCAGGGGTGTAACTACCAATACAAGAGAGTTGGAAAAGTTTCATGCACAAAGACATTTGTGCCTGAGTGGGAAGAGAAAAATATCATTAAGCCAAATTCAAGGACAGAGAGTTGGACCTATTTTGTTCAGTGCTACACTGTAAGGAAATGTTTTTAAAACAGGTACAGCACTTTTGCCAACCTTCAAGATAAAACACTTAGCCTCCCACTGCAGTCACTGGTGAATAGCAAAGTAATACAATGCATGTTAAAAGTTCTTTGAAGTAGAGGCAAGAGTGGTTAGTTAACTAGTTAACAGCTCCTGGATTACTATGATAGCTTTAACCCTTCAGGAAGAGTGTGGGAGAGAGTTTGTCAGCATTTGGATTAAAATTTGAAGCCTTAAAACATGCTGTTCAGCTGATTTATTTTGTTGAGCATTTACAACCGCTGTTAAAGAGGTAAGAGCTGCTTTGTGAACAAAAATCAAGAGTGATTTGAGCAAAATCGTGAAAATAATGATAATTTCCAGAAGTTGTGCAAGATGCATGTGATACACGACTGCCATTCTGTTTTCATGGAAGTTAAAAAAATGACTTCCTTATGTGTAGCATGACTTGCATAAAGGGGGCTTGAAGTGGATTCTGGGGAAAGTCCATTGAGATATGATGATAACCATAACCATTTAATTATTCTGATGCATTAAAATAGTCACGGTACAAAGATATGATTAAATAATTGAGAAGTAGTGGCAACTATTATGAATGTATTTATACTTTTTGTTGACTGGGTTAATCCCACTCGGCCAATGGACTCTTTTAGGATAGACTGACTATGGCAAATTTTGACAGAGCACTGGTGAACCTCCCCTTTTCTTTTCAGGGTATCCGCGGTGGTGCAGCAGTAGCATTGTTGCCTCACAGCAAGAGGTTCTCCCGTTCGATTCTCGGCTGGAGTGTGGGGAGTGCCTTCTGTGTAGAGTCTGCATGTCCTCCCCGCAGTTGGGTGGGTGTTTGAAAGCTATGCATAAATGGACATGCCTTGGTTGAAGGTTGAATGTCGAGCTGGCACCTTGGCGTTCATGAAAATCAACTGCCAATCATTAGTGGACCAGAGTTCCTCTGTTGTGACCTCTAACCGGGAAAAGCCGAAAGACAAACAACAAGTGTGCTGTGGGATCTTTTACATCCACCTGAGCTACCATCAACTCAGGCAGATGAGGCCTCAATTTAATGTCACTTCTGAAGGATGATGCATCCAGGAGTACAGCACCCCCATATTCTCCACTGAAATGTCAGTACTGAAAGAATAATCCAAGTACCTGGTCATGGGAATAAACCCCACACGCTTCTGCACTAAAGGTGAGTACCTATGGAACTACTGAGACTGTAAATAAGCAAATGTTAGTTTTCAGCCTCCTCTAATGAAAACAGCACTGATAAAGACAAAAACCGCACCAAGCAAATGCAGTACATTAACTGCCTATTATACAACGACCCCCCATTAATATTCAAAAATGTGCACGCTGATTGGTCAGCATGCACATTGTAAATCAGAGTTATAGTAATGGAAAAAGGTCCGTTCGCCCGGACTTTTTCCATTACTATAACTCTTTTTTTACAGCAACAGAGAACGCAAGATCTCTGTTGCTTCACACTGTCTCGCTATGTTAAACGAGTTAAACATAGCAAGACATTTGTAAAAAGCAACGGAGATCTTTCTCCGTTGCTTTTTTCAAAACAGTCTCGCTATGTTAAATGGGTTTAACATAGCGAGACAGCTTTAAAAAAAGCAACGTAAAGCTGTCTCGCTATGTTAAACCAATTTAACATAGCGAAACAGTTTGTAAAAAGCAACGGAGATATTGCTTTCTCCGTTGCTGTTGCCCACAGCTCTGATGTACTGCATAGGCATATGCATGCGCAGTACATCAGAACTGCTGCAGAATACCAGACAGCTGCAGAAGGGCAGCAAGGTGGCATTATACAATGCTATTATTTAATAAAAGTAATTATTTTTTTTCTTAAATAATGTCATTGTATAATAGCAATAACCCACTTGTGGGTGTGGGTAATACTGGATTTACCCATGGTTGGCTTTGTTTGGCCACTCGGGCTTTGCCCTCGTGACCAGACCACACCAACCGTGGGTAAATCCAGCATTACCCACACCCAGGCGTGGGTTATTGCTATATTATACCATGACCGCCAAAAAACGTGCACGCTGATTGGCCAGCGTGCCCGTTGTAAATCGAGTTATACTAATGGAAAAAGGTCCGGTCGCCCGGACTTTTTTCCGTTAGTATAACACGGTTTTTTAAAACACTGTCTTGCTATGTTAAATGGGTTTAACATAGCGAGACAGCTTTAAAATAAGCAACGGAGATCTCCGTTGCTTATTTTAAAGCTGTCTTGTTATGTTAAACCCATTTAACATAGCGAGACAGTGTTTTAGCAACGGAGAAAGCAAGATCTCCGTTGCTTTTTATAGCTATGTTAAATGAGTTTAACATAGCGAGACAGTTAAAATAAGCAACGGACATCTCCGTTGCTTATTTTAACTGTCTCGCTATGTTAAACTCATTTAACATAGCGAACACTAAAAAGCAACGGAGACCTTGCTTCTCCGCTGTTTTACCAACTCTGATGTACTGCGCAGGTGCGCAGTACATCAGAACTGCCGCGGATGCCAGACATCTGCGGAAGGGCAGTAAACAGGCATTATACTATGCCATTATTTAAGAAAAGTAATAGTTTCTTTTCTTAAATAATGTCATGGTATAATAGCAATAACCCACTTCTGGGTGTGGGTAATGCTAAAGTTACCCACGGTTGGCTTTGTTTGGTCAAACCACGCCAACCGTGGGTAAATTTAGCATTACCCACACCCAGGCGTGGGTTATTGCTATAGTACTCTATTTCTCATTTGCTGAAATGACATCAATAGAAATCAAGTAGATTTGAATGCTGCAGGGTAGCACCATACCCCTCAACTTATTTGGTCAAGGATTCTAGACAAACACAAACATAATTGGGGGGGGGTTAAATCAGGAATGGTTATTTAAATATTACTCTAACTCACTTAAAAGTTAATAGAACAACACGCTTTGCATCTATATGCATTTTGTACAATAAGAGGTATAAAATTCTAATGATTGGGACTGCCATTACTGACTGACTTTAATCATGAATAATTTACCAGAAAATCAACAATATTATGAATAACAGACTAACATCTGAAGTAAAATCAACAACATTCTACAAAAATAGGGACAGTTATGAGGTATGAGTATTAATCAAAAGGGAATGTTTGGTCACAGCAACCCATTATATGATATGAATACTTTTCTGGATGTGCATGATTTTAAATGATGCAGTTACAATTTTCTGAATGTTATTATAATTGTCTATGAACAAGTCTCAGCAGAATGTAGAATTTGTAGTTTTAATGACTGAAATAATTAAAACTACCTATCCTTAAATTCTTAATAGGTTCATATGTTTATAGGAGGTTAATAGCCTAGCTGCACTACTACAGCACTTACATGCCTAGCCATGTTAATCCCAAGTTGCACCATCTGTCCTTATTAAGTGAACATATTTTGCAGAGCTAGTTTATGGTAAACACTGACTCCCCCTGTCCATGAAGGACATGGTGCACCCCTGGGGTGAATTTGCGGTCTCCCATCCATTTGTTCATGTGCTTGAGTAGGTCAGTGAGGAGCTCTGCTTCATGTGATTTGGAAGTTTGTCCAGAGGAGTGTCAGTCTCTGCGAGACATACTTGTTTCTCCAGCATGTTCTGTTAATGTTGCAGGCTAGGTTAAGATCCCTAGAGTGAGTACCGCTTGTAACATTAGATTTGTGTATGTGAAGAATATCCATCAGTGAAGGTTGGAGACTGCCCTGTAGGCCAGGCACAAATCTTCAGCAGGCTATACAATACAGAGTACAGTAACAGGGCTTTTAGTCTATTTATGTATATCATGGCTTGAAGGGTCTAAATTGATTTGTCAAAGTTTCAAAACTTTAAAACTAATATGGTCGGCACCATATCATTGAAGTTTTGAAACATCAAATGTTTTAACGTAAATCTCCGTAAAGGAAGATTTCCTTTTACTGCAGTGTAGTGCGATCTCAGAGTTGGTATATTTAAGTAGCGGGGAGTGTAAGGGGAGCAGGAGGGCTTGCCTCCTGCTTGAAATGTTTAGGTAATTTTTTTATTTTTTTTTGTTTTTTTTTTACATATTTGAAGTTTTAAAACATCGGTGACATGGTCTCGACCATATCAGATTCGATGATTTAAGACATCGATTATGTGATATAGACACGGTTTGAAGGCCCTATATTTTCTTGGTAAAGAACATCTGAGGTCTCACCAGCTGCTGCAGGTGTCTGTTGAGGTACATGTGAAAGGGAGCATTGCACTCTATTAGTGGTCTGATGAGGGTTGAGTATGGTCAGACTATAAAATCCTTAGATCTGGATGTGATACCCTTACTTATGAGGTGCGCAAAATAGAATGCATTCCATACCACAGAGGAAACTTGGTGGAAACGTTCAAATTGCTATCTACCTGTGTTCCTAGGTCTCACATGACTAGATTTAAGCCTAGGGGGTTGTTGTCAATACTGTAGTTAGTGAGGAATTCTACTTTGCCAAAAGGAATAATAATGCACTTTTTGTGTTTAGTTTTAGACCATGGCTTTGGCACCAATCATTTGTCTGTGTTAACCCTTCCTGTAGTATGTTAACATCATTGGGGACTCAATGATTGCACCTAATTTGCAATCATCAGCAAACTTAGTAAGTCAAAGGCCATCTAATTTAGTCTGAACTTCCAAGAAGTAGATATCAAACAGTAAAGAACCCAGGACAGAACCTTGTGGTACACCATGGGTGACAAATCTACTGGTTGAGGTGGTGTCAGTGAGCCAATTGGCTACCCATCTAGTGACATAAGGGTTAATCATTAACTGAGAGAGTTTTTCAATGATACCTGAGTGGGGGATTGTGTCAAAAGCCTTGGCCAGGTCAAGATAGGCGATATGCACTGACCTTCATCCACAGCTTTGGTGACTCTCTCAAAGGAGTCCACCAAGTTTAATAGGCATGATCTGCCATTAACAAAGCCAAACTGGGTTGGGTCTAGAGTTTGAAGGTCACCTATGTTGATAAGGTCGATGACTATTTACATGGCCTTGCAGATGAGGCTGGTTAGGCTTATGGGTCTGTAGTTTCCAGGGTCTGTTGATGACACCCCCTCTGTGTAAAGGGATCACTGATGCTGTTCTCCACTCACTGGAACAAAACCAATTCTTAGGCTATGGTTAAAGAGAGCTCTAAGCAGGTCTGCTAGATCCTGTTTTAGATTGATTAATAAGCATCCTGGGATGTTATCTGGTTCCATTTAGTCTGTGTTATTGGTCTTAGAGAGTGTAGATAAAACCTGATCTCTAGAGATGCTAGGCAGAGGACTGGTGTTGGGTATGCTTTGGAGTATGGCTGGTGGTGCCAGGTGGAGGGGTGAAGTTTGTACCAAATCTGTCAGTTAGCATGTTGGCGATTTCTTCCAATGCAGTATGAATGGTACCATCTATTACCAGTTTTGCATAAAGTTGGGCATTCCCTTTTAGGTTTTGGACATAATTAAAGAATGCCTTATGATTACTCTTAGCTAGGGACTCCATTTTACCTTCATACTTAGCTTTAAAGGATTTCTCAAGATTTTTGATCTGCTTGTTCAAGCTGAGGAGGGAATTCTTCATCTGCTGAGTCAGTTCCCTCTTATTCTTAGATATCAGTTTCTTCCTCTTGTTATATAACCTATTTAGACTTGAAGTCCACCAGGGTGGCTTGTTTTTTCAGGAGGACCTGGTTTTGATCTGATCAGGTACAGAGGATTCTATACAGCTGCTTAATTGCTTGTGCAGGGCATCTGAGGAGTCATTATTGTCTGTGAGTGGAGGGGGTAAACACGTTTTTTATACCATTGCTTAGCAGTCTAGAGCTAGCTTTGAAAAAGTTCTTCAGTTTTTTTTTTGCTCCTGTGGGGATGCCAGGCCCAATAGTTTGAATGAGACTGTTTTATGGTCTGACCTTACCAGGGAAGGCATCACACAGGGGGGGGGAGTACAGTGACTCCCCATGTTGGTGAGTACTATGTCTAGGACAATTGAGCCCCTATCTGTTCCAATGTGTTTGAATTAACAAAGTTAAGGAATCTCGGGATGAGCATGTTTGTGCTTGTATATGTCACACAGTTGATGGAAGTGTGATGATGTGAGGTATTGCCAGATATGCCAGGAGAAGTAGGGCAGTGGATGTGTAAAGTATGCCAGCATAGCTAGCTGGAGTTTTGTAAAGAATTATATGTCATTTGTATATCAAATGGATTTGTACAGATGCTTGTGGTGAAAATGTATTTGTAAAGCTGCTTGTGTTAAAATTGTACCAGTAGTGTGTCCTGCTGGCCAGTAAAGAAATGTGCATGTATGTCAGACTGTACTGTTGTAACTGATTAAATGTATATATTGTAACATAAGATACTGGACGTAAACAGGTTAAGCTCATCCCCGGCTAACTTTTAGAAAAATATCCTGAAATTAAATTACCTGGTTTAGGCCAAAAAGATTGTATCTTAAGTTCTGATTGCAGCCAGAGATGAAATATCTGTGAAAACAAGGACTAGGAATCCTACTGTATTGTACTAATTGAACTAATTCCTGCCCTGGAAGGGTAGAAGTGTTGAAATTATTTTATAGCTTCCAGATGCTATAACACATCTTAGCAAAGCTCTGTCTGTATGTGTGGTAACACATATGCATGAGATTCTGGTTCAGTTTCTAGTAAAGGGGGTAGTATGGGAACCAGAAGTCAGATGACCAGATGTATGTGATGTCATTCTGTAATCCAGGACTGAAATTATATTTTAATACTAGATGAGACAGAAGTCTCAGAGCAGTCTGTTTTTGGAAACTGACAAAGAAGGATCTCTCACCGACTTCATCTTGCCTTGCTTTAGTAAGTAGCCAGGGAATAGTAATTCTTTAGATCAGTCAGGAAAATATAGTGAGATTAGTTAAGTATTGTTTCTCTGTGTTTGTGTGAATCTGTTCATCTGTGTTATTTTAATTTTTTTTGTGATTGAAACTCTGGTGTTTAAACAAATATTTAGTATTTTCATGTTCTTTTATGTGTTATTAAATATATTTAAACTTTTCATTGCAGCTGGTCTTTTAGATAATGTTTTAACCTTTGAGAGTACTTATATCTATTTGGTGACACTATGGCTGCTCCTGGAAGCCTTACTGCATTGGTCAAACACTACTATTTGTATTAATATTAATTTTACTCAGTATAATTGGGTACCCTTGTAAGAGCCTTAGAGTAGCTGGCATTGGAGAGTCCTGGTGGCAGTATCTACCTTATAGTCTGGGCAGAGGGGCATAGCTAGTAAATGTATGCCAGCCTGTGTGTGTGTGTGTGTGTGTGTGTGTGTGTGTGTGTGTGTGTGTGTGTGTGTGTGTGTGTGTGTGTGTGAAAATCAAATCTCAGAGCATGTGTGTGTCAGTTACTTGGAGCAGGGACACAGAGCACTGGTTTCACAGAGAGAGAGAGTGGTGGAGGATTTGGCCTGGTGCAATCAGCTGAAGACACAACTCTAGAGTGGTGCCAGTGGGGAGTCTGGAGAGAGAGAAAGAGAGAAATCCAGACCCTGCACTGAGTGTGTTCCCTGGGTGCTCTTAAGGGAAATTGTGCTTAGTGCAGAGAGCTACATCTGGAAATACTGTGTGTACCTATCTTTGTTCCAAGTGAACCTCCCTCACCAGTATCAGTGGTGAGGATTCAGTCTCCTTGATTACTGACCCAGAAGGGGACCTCACAGGAAGAATAGTTGAAATCATCCATGACTAAGGTGTTGGGCTGTATGGAACATGAGTCCAGTAAGTCCAGGTAGGTGGGGTACTTTCTTTGTTCATGGTGGGGGAACCTATAACTAGCAATGATGTGGTAGGGTATTTTGCCTAGAATTAATTGGACATGGAGTAGTTCAAGAAAATCTTACTGTTTGATGAGTCTTGAGGTAATTGGCTTTAATGAAGATGGCTACTCCTCCACTTTTGGTTCTTTCATGCTCATTTTGAGATTTGAATGTGTGGACAGCATTGTAACCTGGCATGGTTAGGGTGCTCTCCTTGGCCTTAAACTATGTTTCAGTGACTGTACAGATGTCAGCATCTTCCAAGGTGAAGAGTGTTTCCAGACAGTGTAGCTTCATGTTTAAACATATAGCATTAAGCAGCAGAGCCTTGAATTTGCCTCAGGTGGATTTTGTCATGTTGGAAATCTTGTTGTTTTGACAGTGCCTAAAAAAGACACTATTGCTGAGGCAAGTGCCTTTGCCAGTATCTGAAGGCCTAGAGGAGACAGGTGAAGATCATCTCTGGCAAAGCAGTGTGGCCTGTCGACTATGTAATCCCAGGCTGACAGATACTGGATGCCCCTGAACTGACACAAGAAATGAAGCCAATTGTTGACCAATTTTTTGTTTATACTGTGGCGTAATCCTGGGAGAAGGTAGAATGCTGTTAGGGCTAGGGCCATACCTGCCTGGGACACATAGTCTGAAAGTTCAGTCATGTCTCTCTTCATATAGTCCAGAGAGGTACGTCTGAAGTCATTCACCCCGACATGAACTATGACTGAGTGATAATGGTACTTGTTGTTAAGTGACTTGCATGCATGTGTGATTTGATGGATCCTGGCACCTGACAGGCAGCTGACTGTGAGCTTCTCCTTGTCCAGCCCTTTGAGGGGAACATTTATGTGTCTCACTATGGAATCACCTATAACCAGGGCATTTGGTTTAGAGGTGTTTTGCCTTAGGGGCTTATTTGTTGAGACACATTTGTATGTGTTATTATGTGTAGAGCTTTTTATTTGTGTAAAAGTGTGTGCACTTTGTTTACATTTGGAAGGTCTATGAACTTTTGATAGACTTCTAGTGAGTACCTCTGCTTATGTGGGTCTATGTGCCATGTCTTTAGCTTGTGTGAGAGGTGAAGAGTGTGTACTGACAACCTGTCTGGTATCTGGTTTGTTGTTACATGAGAGAAGTGATTCCAGTGAGCTGAGGCTTCATTTTCAGGTGGTTTAGTATGGTTAGAGATTACCATAGCATTCACAGTGCCAATAAATGAAAGAATTAAAGAAACTGCAGCCATCGTCAACTTTCCATCTTCAAAATGTGCAGTTTACTACCTCTCATAAGGTGGAGCAAACGGGCAAAATGTCGAACACTTACTAACAGCTAGGGAGGAGCTCAGTGCATGGTTAAGATGTTACTTTATTTCTGTTTTACCACATATCCAGTTCTTCAAAAGTTAGAGACTCTCAGGAGGAACACCTCAAGTTACAAAAGTTCAAGATCCCAGTTGAGCAAGCCAAACAGCCCTATCCCTCCTCCCCCAAAAAAGCAAACAAAAAAAAAACAAGCAACTCCAGTCAGCATCAAGAAATCAAGCAATACAAATAAGAGAAAACTTGCAACATCATGAATGCCATGCCATCCATAATACCAACAAGAAAAAGAATAAAAAAGCCTACAGCCATAGTCAACCTACCAGCTTCACAGTGTGGAATACTACATTATATTACATAATGTGAAACAGATGACTAAAATGTCACACATTTACTAACAACTAGGAAGCAAGTTCACACCATGGTTAAAGTGTAGACTTTATAACCACAGTCTGCTTGTCAGAACAGTCACTTCTTAACAACATAATTTTTTTCTTTTACGCTATTTATAATACAAAATAATATTCAGCAGTTGTAATATATTGTTTTACCACACATCTTGCTCTTTGAATATTAGAGATTTGGATTAAGTTGAAAGAGCCCAGGATCACCGCCCAACACATACACACAAAAAACAAATGATTCGCTTTCTCTTTTGGCTTCTCTGGTTACAAATATTCATTGACAAACAACGTTAGCCTTTCTCTGCATCAAAGTTATTACTTCATTCGATCCACTATGTTGCTAATATGTTGATATTTGACAAACACACAGACACACAACACACACACACACACACACACACACACACACACACACACACACACACACACACACACACACACACACGTGCGCACACGAGCACAGCCACTTGCACAGCTGTACATCTCAAATATTTGCTTGAGATTGAGTGACTGGATACATTCATAAATACTGGCCCAGAACAGTATCTGAGCTCGCTGATATCAGAACCATAGAGGTTCCTTTTGCCCTCTCAACTTCTTAGTTCAAGAAACAAACAAGGAACAAAATCGAGAACAACTTAAGCAGGAAAAATGTTGACAGAATAATAACCTTTGCATTATCAAGTATTTTCTGAAGAATATAACATCTAAAACTCATATGCCTGTCATTATTTAGTGACTACCATCTACAACAATTTGCCAGTAGTCACACATTTTACAAGGAACAGACCAATATATATCTCAAGTTCTTTGCTTAAGAATTATGTACAAAGTCAAAAATTATGGAGGGGTAGAAAGGGACAAATTTTACATATCACTTTATGTATTTGTGAACAGATAAACCTAATGGGCAAAGTGTCGCTTCTCAGGGTGATTTGGGAACACTGCCTGGTTATGTGACTTGCTCAAAGTAAAAAAAATTGGCAAATAAAGATGAAATGATTCAAGCCCTGCACCTTTGGCAACATGAAGAAGTTTGTTAGCATAAATGCCAAACAACTCCAAATTGCTTAAAATGTTAACAGTAAGTATTGCAAGCAAATGCATTCTCTGTACAATCAAAACTATGATTTACCAGGAAAAAAGTTAATGAGGGGCAGGGTATAAATATGAGACAAAAATCAGCGATGCTCTGCAAAATTAGTGACAGATAAGAGCCAAACTACTCTAATTCACTTAACAAGTTAACAGAACAGGTTTTGCATCAACATGCATTTTATGAACATTTGAACAAAAAAAATGTGAAACTCTAATACATTTCTTTACTGATTGACAATAAACCTTAATGATTTTTCACCCTCTGTGATTTATGAATGAAGACACAAGCCATGGTCTGGTAGGTAGTGCAAAGGGTTAAGGCTCTATACTCTTAGTGTGCTGCTTCCTGTACTCAAGGGTACAGTGTTTGATTCTTTCTACCTCCACTAGCCTACTGTGTGACTTTGCTTGTTTAACAGATAGAAAAACAAAAATATATTGCATACATATGAAGCTAAATACTCGTTTACTGGTTCTGAACAATAAGAGCAGAGCCAGACCATGGTTAATTGGCACTCTAGGCAGAGTAATGGACCAGTCCCTCATCCCTGTAGCCATACCAATATCTCATTTCTTGTCTGTCTCTCCCCAGTTACCAAAAACATTGTTGCAATCTGTCACTCTGCATATTGTTTCTTCTTTACTTTTACAATGATCACATGTGTTTGGATTTAATTTAAAACTGTTATTAAAAATGTTGCAGCAAAAACTATTCTCTGTCTCATATCGCCTACTTAGAGGCGATCTCTGCTTGATTTACAAAGCCATGTCTAACCCAGCTCTGTTAGAAATGCTATATCTAAAGAAACCCCAAGTCCTCCACACTACATGCTCCTGAGACCTCAACCTCATTGCCACAATCAACAGAACGTGCTGGAGGGACAGGTTCATAACACAGAGACTGCCCATGCTATGCAGTAGATGTCTCATACATGTTAAACAGAGCACCTCACTGTCCCTCTTCAAGAGGAATCTTGATGAATGGATGGGAAATAGAAAATTCACCCTGGGGATGACTCCAGTAGCTCTACTCGACCAAGGCACTAGGAACTAAGATCGGGTGGCACAATGCCAGGGTAATCCTATGGGCTAGGCTTGTTAAGGCTCCAGGGCCATTAGCCTAGAACACACCTATGAACCTAAAAACATTGACAGTCATTTGATGAACAAAACACTCTCACTGAAAAATGACAGCACAAGCAAGCATAAACTTCACTTCCTTTGTAGCTCATATATTGAAAATGCATCTGCTAGTCCATTAAACTACAACAGCCATGCAGGGATTTTTGGTCAAATAGCATACAGTGAAGCTGTATTTAGGGCCTATCTGAAAGGTGCAGGAATTCAAAAGACAAATGTGTAATGAATTTGCTAACAGCTTGGCACAACCTATTGGACACAAGTGTCTTTTTAATGGCATATTATCTGGTGGAATAACCTGGTCAGACTTACATTAAGCAAACAATGGTTGATGAAATCAAAAGCTGATGTACATGAAACAACTCATTAATAGCTCATATCTTTGAATCATTTGCACTAGGCACCAAACTGTTGTAGCCGATCACAGTGCATTTCAAGTCCTTGTGCCTGCAAAAAACAAGCTAGATTAAAGTGCATTTATATTTTAACTTTAAAGTCACACACTACATACTGAGCAGTTTATTACCAAACAAATAAGCATACTGCCAATAGTCAACAAAACAAGGAAACCAAGGATGGTATCCAAAGAACATGGCTCCTGTAATAAAGCCCCTATTTACTAGAATAGATTCCTTCCTTTACACCTTAACTGCTCTGGGATGCAGGATACTCACAGAAATGCATACACACACACACACACACACACACACACACACACACACACACACACACACACACACACACAGACACAGACACACACACACACACACACGCACACACACACACACACACACACACACACACACACACACACACACACACACACACACACACACACACACACAGATGTGACCATCAGTTACAGCCCCCTGTATGACTGCATACAGTCAGATGTTTGTTTATGATAAAATGAATGAACAAATACATAGATGATGACTGAGAAGTGTATTTCAGCTCACTGTTGTGAGTAGCATATGATGCACCCAATGGAACACCATATGACCTCCCAAACTCTTAACTCAAGAATCAAAAGAGAAAGACCCAACAATCAGGGCCAGATTTTAAATATTTCTCTTATGTACCTAGAAGGTTATATTAGCAAGCATTTTCTGAAGGTCACAAAGTCTGAAGCTCACATGCCCAATATTTAGTGAGTATAATCCACAACATTGTGGCAGAAAGCCACAAATTTTGCAAAGAACAGTCCAAAATAATTTCCAATTTCTTTGCTCAAGAAATCTGGATAAAACCAAAAATAATTGGATGATGGTGGATGACCCCAAAAGGGACAAATCTGAAATAATGCTTTTTATCTATTTGTTAACCAGGTAAACTCACTGGAGAAAGCATCCATTTTAAAGTGATCCAGGAGTACTTTCTGACCAGTCTCACCATTAGCAAATGGAGGTGGGAGGAATCAAACCCCGTACTTTTGACTATAGAAAGCATTTTGTTAACATGTCAGAACCTTAAATGCCAGACAACTCTAATCCACTTAAAAGGTTAATAGAACTACAACAGGTGTTGCATGGGCATTCACTTTCTAAATTATGAGAACTATGAAACTGTAGACAAAAAAAAAGAAAGTTGAAGAAGGTCTGGCAATTGGTGTGGTGGATTAAGGCTCCAACTCATGGGCACAGGGTTTGATTTTCCAACTGTGTGGATCTGAACAAGTCACTTAATCATAAACTCCTACTTAACTGGGGAATTACACACACACACACACACACACACACACACACACACACACACACACACACACACACACACACACACACACACACACACACACACACCTGTTTCTGCAGTGGCTTAAAATGCAGTAAAAGACATCAACACATACTTCCTGATCAGTCATCACACTGCTGCTTAAAAAACCTGATTTCTCCTGAATGGCTTGGAGCCTTTCAAAATCCCAAAGTGTGTAACATAAGAAACATGCTTACAGAAAGAATCAACAGTGCAAGTGCTCAGCTAGGGGTGAGTTTGCCCTAGTATTCAGGGGATCTACCCTTCCACTGGGGGGTATACGCTCCTCTGTGTCCCCCCCTAGCACCACCTGTGTAGTTGATGGACTCCAGGAGAAGATCATTGCAAGATTCTTTTATCTGACTCTTCCTTATTGACAGAAGGGTTAATGTCATGTCTAAATGGTGTTCCATAATCAGAGACAAGGGTGAATAACAAGAAGCCAAGAACAACTCCAAGAAGAGGATGTAGAAAGTTAAAAGAGTGCATAAGTCAGGGAGAGACCTTCTAGCTGGGTGATATCAACACCTTAAAATAAAAGGGTGGAGATATAAGTCTTTCAACCCTAAGAGAAGGAGAAAGAGAGAGAAAGGGAGAGAAAGTTGTAAGACTTTAATGTTTATATTTAAAGGCATGCAGTTTTATCAGTCTTGATTTCTTTTTGTACTTCCAAGTCAGGAATTTATATTAGCATTCAGTGGAGCATACCATCAGGATGCTATCAGTGTTTGGAAGGAAATTGAATCAGTAGACTCTTTCTGTTAAGTCCCAAAAAAGAAAATGAAAATAACTTGTAAGTATAATAGTTTTGCATGGAAGCCACATACAACTGTTCAGTGGATATAGGTAATCCTTCTGTGTGCTTGCTATAACTATACTGTCACTGCATTGTTTAACTGAGGCACCGCGTCTCTGTTGTAGTGTAATGTAAATGGGAGAATGCAAGAACACAAGAATTTGTCAATATATTAGTGGATATGATCAGTAATCTAAGACATTTCAGAGTGACTAAAATTAATTAACTGGAGTTAAATACTAAATTATAAAGATTGGTAAAGATGTGGAGGCCACAGTGTGTTTTCTTTAGTAATGCGCAATAATTCAAAATTAGTAAGTGCCAGTCACTCGTAATATTTCCAGCTAACTAATGAAACGCTTAATGAAGCCAGTAGAGTGTGTGTGGTGTACTACATGTGAAGATAGGAAATATAGGAAAAACATTGCTTAGCTTGCAAAAGAAGCATTTAGCTAAGGTGAAGGGGTGATGAACACCAGTTATTGAATTGCAAAATTGTAGAAGAGCTATTAGTCACATAGCATATATGATATAAATGTAGGGAATAAAGAGAAGGCATACTGCTTAGCTTATTATAACTGTTTTGAATTAAGCTGGGGAGGTGGGATGTGAAAAAAACACACACACAAGGAGGACATCCCTTGACTGGCAATAGAAGTGAGCTAAATGGATGTTACTGTACTTCTGTGAAGAAATTAAGTTTGCTGTTTGGTTAGAAGAAGGGAGCTGGTAGTGAACAAGAGTGGTTCCATGGCCAAGTTAAACATGTCTACTTAAAGCAAATGTTACCAAGACAAGAGATGTTGTTTAGTATTTTCAGGAAAGCTGTTGATCCATTGAGTTGCTAAATAATATCGATTTGTTAGAAATGTAGGGACATGTTGATCCGAAAAAAAATTCCTGGCTGATGGTAATATATCCATTTTATTTACACTTCCACGATCAAATACGTAACCCTGAATGGACATTAGGTAGGAAACATTCCTTTATGTAATTCCGATTTGTCTGAGCCTATAGTGCTATGACTTATATAACTGTGTGATATATGCCTCTTCTACACATTCTTGGGATACCTAAGCTCATAGCACAAATGCTGGTAATAATTCCACATACGGCATAAGTCTGAGTACTTAGAAACTTGCATAACAAGTACTCCAGCACATTAGCAAGTCAAGCAAATGCAAAATTTTTAGGAAACTCTTGTTTTGCAAAGGGCAAGCTCCCCTGCACTTCCATGTTCCCAAAACTTAATTGTTTTCACACCAAAGTCAATGTATCTCAGAAAAAGAGTGATTCCCTGACAGACATTGAAAAGCCCTTCTTACTCTTTCTGCAGGACCTGAGAGACTGGATGAGAGTAACTCAAGGTAGTAAGAATGAACAAATAAATGACTGAACAATTAAGTTCTAACAATCCGTGCAAATGACTGGAAGCCATGTTAATTACTTAAGGAGCCAAATACATGTAAACAGTTGGGAACTTCAAACAGTATGCAAGAAGGTGGAAGGTATTAATTATATGAAATATAACACCTAGAAGTACTACTAATTATGCTCTGATATCCTCAGAAATATAAGCAAGCTATACACTATTCTATTACAGAATCTAAATGTAGTACCTTTCAGAATACCTAACAACTTTTATTCATCTTTTAAACATGTTATGATTGGATCCCGCAATTCAGCACATGTGGCAGCCACCACTTTGTGCTGTTACACTAATAGAAAAAATGTGGCACAGGGAAACATCTGACAGTGTTTAAAGCTCTCGAAGAAGTACAGTTTGCTTCTGACCTCTCGTCTGTTTTGCGGTGCTATTTCACATTTATTTGAAGTTGAGGTGATTTTATTAACATTTCTCCATCAGCAAAATTGGGAATGTTTCCTTTTTTTAAATCCACTGCTAGCAGATAGAATAGTTTGATAAAAGAGTAATGTTTGAGTCTGGTAACTATCACTTGTGTATATGGGAATACTGCATATGATTGGCAAAAGATAATACTTTGCTAATGATGGACGCCATCTGAGTTATAGAGCAAATGAAATTATGAGTAATAAACTGAAGGGGAATATTAAGGAGTTTTTATGGGTGGATTTAATAGCAGTATAAAGTATCATCAATAAAAAGAAAAAAATGCAAGGTTTTGTTAGTGGTTATAAATGCAGAAAAATTAAATGATAAACTTGATGAATTAATTTTATTTCAGAAGCAAAAATGGATATAGGTATATTAAATGAAACTTGTTTTAGTGACTCAGATAAAACACTAGAATTATTTGGGTGTATCGCATATCATATACAAGAAGGAAGCAAGGGGAGGTGTAGTAGTAAGATTGGTTAAGGATTTTCTAAGGGCTCAGGTAATCTATCATAGTGAAAAAAAAAACAGAAATCCTGTCAGTTCTAGATCAAGGGATGAAGTCAAGCATTCAGGTAACAGGTTTTTATGGTTAAACTTAAAATAGACAGGAATTCAAAAGAAAAAAAGAGTTCTAAAGGAAAGAGCTATTGTTGGCCAGGTTATTCTACCATAAAACCCTTCCTTAATAGCTGGAAATAAAACAAAGAATTTGTGGGAATTACTGTACAAGAGATGTGGAAAAAGTTTTATGACCAGAAGGCTATTGTAATTGACAAATATGTTCCATCAAGATATAAATATAGTGATCAGAAGTTATCGTCCCCACCTTACATAAATGCTAATATTAAAAACTGTGTAAAGAAAAAGAGAAAGGTATAGAATATTATGAGAAGAGATCCAACAATGTGTAATAAGTTAGTTTACAGGAAATATGCTTTGAAAGTGAGACAAGTGATTAGGAAAGCCAAGAAGATTATGAATTTAAATGTATTTGATAATGAAATCATTCTTCAAGTATGTAAAACAATGTAGGAAAGGGTATAGCAATAATATCTGAATCAGTAATGGAAAAAATATTATTTTGGATCTAAATTATATAATGGTAGGTTTTGCTCATAATTATTCCAAGTTACTAAAGATCTGATTGTGGAAGCTATTATCAAGATAAGAAAAGATACTGCAGCAGGAATTGATTAAAACATAGGATATTTTATTAAGTATAGTGTATAGTGTAATTGGACCCCTGACCTTTCTCTTCCATCAATCTTTGATATCTGGGGTGGTATGACATGAGTGGAAATGTGCTAATATTATTAACATACATAAAGGGAGTATGACATAAGTTCAATCATTTTATACCAGTCAGTCTTGGTCACGGTGGTGCAACGGTTAGCGTTGTCACCTCACAACAAGAGGTTCTCTGGTTTGATCCTCAGCTGGGATGCCTTCTGTGCGTAGTCTGCATTTCCTCCCTGTGATCGTGTGGGTTTCCTCCGGGTGCTCCGGTTTCCTCCCACATCCCAAAGACATGCAGTAGGTGGATTGGATACTCTAAATTGGCCCTAGGCATGAGTGTGTGCCTTCTGTGGAAGGCTGGGCACCGGACTGGCAACTTGACACCGTAAAACTCTACTGCCATTCACGAGTGGACAGGTGATCCACTGTGGTGACCCCTAAGCAGGAAAAGCCAAAAGAAGAAGTCTTACTAACTTTATTGGGAAATATTTTGAACAAATTTTGATAAGGATTATTGAATGTTGAATTGAAGATAAATATTCTGACATATTTCAGCATGAGTTCACCCAAGGGAGATGGTGCCAGCTGTGGAGGGGTTGCCAACTACTTCCCCAGTGAACTCTTCTAGCACAGCTGAAGCCCAAGCACCAGCAGTCCAAGAGTCACCTTTGGAGATAAGCAATACAAAATTATGCATGAATGCAACTCTGGAGTAGTCTATGGTATGCATACTTGAGCCGACTCACCTCCCTCATCATCCCACCATGTAATGTGATGAGTTGGTAGAGATGACCCTCCTGGACCATCTCTGCTGCTAACAGTGGGTAAACTGCCTTCCAGTTTATAGCCTGCTACAGACCACCCTCCCAAACCCAGGAACTCCACTCGGCCTTCCTGAGAACACTGGAAAATATGAAGTTCTCCCCAAATACCACTATATTGGGCGACTTCAACTACCCAAACATAGACTGGGAGCATTACTCTAGCTCCAACACCGTAGCCCAAAGGTTCCTAGAATTTATAAACTCAAATGCTATAGAACAACTTGTTACCACTCCCATAAGAGGGGAAAACATACCGGACCTGATCATCACCAACATGGGGACTCTATGCTCCAGACCAGAAGTGTATCCCTCACTGGTAAGATCAGACCATAAACTAATCTCACTGGATATTCACATCCCGACCCCACCCCCTGCCCAGAAAACCACAGTGAAAAACTTCTCTAAAGCAAATTTCACACTCCTCAAAACCGAGGTGGAATCCTTCAAAGCCCCCAGGCCTGTGGAAAATACGGCCCAGACCACAGAATCCTTTATAAACGCATTCTATGAACACCTTCAGGAATGCATGGATCATGCAATCCCAAATAAAACCAAGACCCAATCCTCCAAAGGCAGATGTCCTGTCTGGTGGACTCCAGCCATAAACAAACTATACAATAGAAGGAGGAAGCTACTACATGATAGAGCAAAATCCCAAAAAGGGAAGGCATCTCTGATCAGTATTAGCAAAAAACTACGGGCACTCATAAAATCGTCTAAGGCCAGCTTCAAGAAAAAAATTGCCCAGGACACTAAGGATAGTCACAAGGCTTTCTTTAGTTATGTTAGGAACCTGGGTGGGATTTCCCAGCTATGCTCAGAATTAGTCCAAAATGACAAAAAATACACCGAACCCACAGACATTGCCAACATCCTAGCTGACAGGTTCAGCACAAACTTCTCTCCCCCCCCCTCCCCACCAAAAGTGCAAATATCTATCCCAGCAGAGTGCTGCCCCCCTGACATCTCAGATGCTCAGGTAAGAGATGCCCTCTCCAAAGCAAAAAACACAGCATCAGTGGGACCAGACAGTGTCCCAGGCTGCGTCCTACATGAACTCCAAGAAGAGCTAAACCCAAACATAAAACTACTGTTCAATCTCAGCCTTACTACAGGATATGTACCCAAAGAGTGGCGTACAGCAATGGTGGTCCCTCTCCACAAAGGTGGTGCCTCAACGGATTCTGAAAACTATCGCCCTATAAGCCTGACTAGCTTGGTCTGCAAAGCTATGGAAAGGATCATCATGGACCTTATAAATAAAGATATTGGGGACCTACAGATACTGGATCCTACCCAGTTCGGCTTTGTTAAGTGCAGATCCTGCCTCTTAAACCTGGTTGATTTCTTTGAAACAGTCACCAAGGCCATTGACGAGGGGAAGGTGGTCCACATAGCCTACCTGGACCTCGCAAAAGCCTTCGATACAATACCCCACTCGGGCATTATAGATAAGCTCACCAGCTTAAATATAAACCCCTATGTCACTAGATGGGTTGCAAACTGTCTCAAGGACAGAACCCACATGGTTAGAATTGCTGGAGCCATGTCAGACTCCAAACCAGTTACAAGTGGCATCCCACAAGGCTCACTCCTGGGACCTCTCTTGTTCGGTATATATTTCTCAGAGGTACAGGCCAACACGGAAGGACTGTGGCTGACCAAGTTTGCAGATGACTGCAAACTGGGCGCCATAATCGACTCTCCAGTCGACACAAGCATCCTTCAAAAGGGCCTTATAGAAACAGACAACTGGTGCCAGAGCCATGGCCTCAAGCTAAACTCCAAAAAGTGTATAGTCATCCCCTTTGGCAAAAACAAAGTGCCCACAAATTACCACATAAGTGGTAATCCATTAAGTACGGAAGAAGTAATTAGGGACCTGGGGACCCAAGTTGATAGCAATCTCTCATTTGACAACCACGTGGCCAAAGTGGTTAGAAAAACATTTTATATAGCCCACCTAATCATGAAGGGATTCACATCTAGATCAGGGGAGGTCAACGTGCCTCTTTACTCATCCCTCATCAGGCCCATAATTGAGTACAATGCCCCTTTTGGGATGTACCTTACCAGACACCTGCAGCAACTGGAAAGACCCCAAAAGTACCTCACCAAGAGGATCAAAGGGCTCAAACAGATGCCATATGCTGCCCGGTTAAAGAAACTCCAGCTCTACTCAGTGGCATACTGCCTGCTCAGAGGCGATCTGTGCCTGATGTATAAAGCCATGTCCAACCCAGAATTAATGGACATGCTGCACCTCAGAAAATCCAAATCCCATCGAGCTACGCACTGGAGAGACTTGAACCTCAGCACTGAAATAAATAGGACATGCTGGAGGGACAGATTCATAACCCAGAGGCTCCCTTCACTCTGGAATAAAATCCCAGTCCAGGTTAGGCAGAGTCCCTCATTGACTCTCTTCAAGAGGAATCTTGATGAGTGGATGGGGGATCGTAGGTTTACCCCGGGTATCACTTCTGTGTCACTGTTAGACAGAGGCACAGTATACTAACCTCGAAAAAGGGCATAGCAAAATTAATTTAAAATGGGTGGCGAAAGTCAAACACACACTGGCTAGGCTTATAAATGCCCTAGGGCAGATAGCCTAGTATGAACCTATGAACCTATGAACCTATAAAAGCAAAAGAAACATCTCCCATCATACAGGTATGTACTCTGTGCACAGGACATCACATATAGCCCTGTATGTGTAGTTGTTAAGAGCATGGAGAGATTTGTGTGACAGTCATCTTTCGTTATGCAGTGATCCATATGTTGTCACTGTGCAGTAGCATAAACTCTGTACTGTATGTTAAATAGGACTATTATATATCACTATATGAAATGAACTAATAATTACCATGTCTGATACATTAGTTGAGGTAGTACTGTAGCTTGCCTTGCACATTGTTATAATGATGCTCACATACACACACACACACACACACACACACACACACACACACACACACACACACACACACACACACACACACACCACAGTCCTATTGCGCATGTAGTAATGGTGCCATCACTAAGATCTGCATGCCCACCCCCCCCAAAACCAATTTGAATTAAATGGTATGTAGATTATTTGCTGTGTGTTACAGCTGTTTCACATACAAGGTGTTCCTTAGCAGCATAGCACTGGGCAGACTTTCTCACTTATCATCAGTATCAGCCACTCATTATACACCCTAAACCTCTCAGGTCTCAAACAACTGTTTGCAGATACACATAACAACTATGTGCATGAAACCCCCTTCAACTGGCATGGCATGTATCACTCATCTACCCTTTATTATATGCATTTTACATGTATCAGTCTCACTTATGTCTCTCAAAACCACAACAACATCTACGTGCAGTACAGCAAATGTCTTCCTGAAAAACATAAATAATTGTCATGAAGTCTGACTGATTATATATGTTAGTCCAACCACTTCACTTGAGCAGCAAACAGGAAATGTATAGATACCACACACAGCAAGCCAGCGATCCAAAGCCAAATCTTTGTTTAATAAAATACACATACAAAAATCTGAATTTCTCTAGCGCCTCGGCTGTAGAGGCCTTTAACAGAGTACAAATGTACAAACTTCAGTTCACCCTTACATACTCAAGTATATATGTTGCCTAGCTACTAGTATGTCTCTGGACGTCATGTGGTATCTCCATTCCCCCATGCTACATAGAGTACACTGATGTCTACACCATATTGTCTTATAGGTTCATAGGCATGTACTAGGTTAATGACAACTAGGGCTTTTTTAAGGCTAGCCATGCATCTCAAATGGCTGACAAGTTCTGATACCCTTGATAAGTGTAAGTGGGAGCTTGGAAGATGAAACATTTACAGGCTGCCTGTGCCCATTAGAGAGATAGGTGCCAAACCAGGGCTGAATTTCCTGTTCTACATCCAATTGTCCAAATTACACTTAAATTGGGTTAGGAAGCAACTCTGCTTCACATGGCTGGGGAGCCTGTTCACAGAAGAGGTAGTTTCTGGGATACATACCTGTCTCCAGCAGGTCCTATTAATATCACAGGCAAGATTTAAGTCTTCAACACAAATAGTCTGTGGTATACGGTTATGATTAAGGATTTATACAAACCTGAAAATGTTTTTTTTAGTAAAAAGCTACATAGTTGTAAAATGGAAAAAAACTGTATAAACCATACATTTTTTTCTGCAGAATATAAGAGATAAATACATAAAAAGTTGTGAAAAACTATGTCATAAGATAGGATAAGGCATATCATTGTTTTTCCTGTAGAGCTTCAGAAAACTGGAAAATGTGAAGATTCTTTGACTTTTTTCCACATACACACACACACACACACACACACACACACACACACACACACACACACACACACACACACGTGACATGTGCATGAGTATGCAGTTAATTAAGTGCACCTATGTTTAGGCAGGCTGAGCTATTTCCAGCTATTGAGAGCATTGTATTTTTAAACTTGGCATGGTAAAAAATACCATGAAGTGGAGATTGGTTTGAAATAATCATATAAATTCTATATCATCCATCTATGACTTATCTTAGGGCATCTTTAAAAGTGTCAGGTGGAAGGATCTTCTCCTGGGATCACTAGGGCTGGCAATCATTTTGTGTCAGTGTTTGCTTAGAGATTATTGCCCATGGGCTATTTTTTAACTCTATATCAGTAGGTTCATTTTTTGTTATTGGTTTTGCCTGTTTTATCCTGAAAATTTAAGTAGCAATAAAGTATTCTATTTCTTTAGCCAGTGATCATTTAGGAAATAGCTGGATAATTTGGTATTTTCTTATGTCATTTGTCTGTTGAAATACTTTATTTTATATTTTCTCTGTGCAGAACTATACCTTGTATATGGTAGTTAATTTCTCAAACTCTATTACATAATTTTATTATAGCCAATATATTCTTGAATTTAATCTCAAAGGTCTGTGGCTATTTATTTATTTATTCCTTTCTTAATTAATAAGGGTGCTGCTGTGTGAAGGGTTATTTCTTCTACTTCTGAGTAACAGAAAGACATCAGCTAAAACTGACATTGTTTTTTGTATTTTGTTTGTTTAGGAGTGGTTCAATAACCTATTCTTTTTTTTTGGCCCCCTTGGATCTCATGTTTTCCATCCCAGCCCCCAGTACCAATGTCCATGCCAGGTCTGCCAACCACTCTCCAACCTCTCCGGACTTATTCCATTTTCACTGGACCAGTCATGAATCGTGAGGGTGTCCCAGGGGTTTAGCTAATCTGTGCCTCCATCTGAGTTTTTTTATGATCTACCCCCTCACTTTTCCCACCCTCATGCTTGTTGATTACATCCAAGGGCAACTCCCTTCTTTAGACCATGCCTCTCCTTAGAGGCCATATCAGTGAATGCTCTCCTAACTTGGATGGGCACACCTATCCCTTCTCTGCCATTCCATCAGTCAGCCGAACTGCTAATTGAACCCAGGTCAGATGGGCTATAATCAGGGTGTTATCCCTCTAAACCACTGGAGCGGTTCAGTAACTCATTCTTGGTCTGCTAGCCTGGTTCTGGCTGCTGGTAGTAACTACCATAAGGTAGAAAATGTTCATATTATTGGAAGGAATTAGTCTGTCCTGGAAATTATAGTGTGTGTGTGTGTGTGTGTGTGTGTGTGTGTGTGTGTGTGTGTGTGCAGGCGCACACACGCGCCTGTGAGGGAGTGTGTACAGATGCAATAATTTAGTCAAATTACATGTATAATCTAACAGTATAAGACACTGATTTCAGAATGAGGCAGAGAAGGACATAGGAGGCTAGGGCTAATATCTCTGATCTGCAGATGGTCATTGTAGAGTTCAATGTGGTTAGCATGGGTCCATAACGCAAGGTAGCAGCGCACATTTTGCTACAGACTCTTAAGTTAAACTTCATTTAGTTGTTTATTTATCCTGATTTATTTATTATATTTATATTTATTAGAGGCAGTGCCATAGACTGGAGGACTACAACTCCTGTTCCTGACAGTTATTTTAGATGTATGACATACCTTGATACCGTCATTACTTGATACCATCATACCTTGATGCCAGCATACCTTGATGCCAGCATACCTTGATACCATGCATCACCGTGGAGACTGACAAGGGCAGGCCATAGTCCTTGCTTTATGTGCCATGTAACTACATCATGTTTAGCCATTTATATCTCTTATAGAGAGGCACGTAATAGCACTGTTGGCCTGTTAAATTGTTTACTATGTACTGCATGATGTATGTTGCTTTATGCCATGTTGAGTGGTACTTCCATTGCTGCTGTGATGTACATCAGAAATACAGATTTATGGTGTACAATGCAGACCTAGTGCACATTTTTAATGGGATCTTTGGAGGACTGTCACATAGGTGAGTCTGGTGTCCTCCCTAGGTGTTGCAAACATACATAGCTTGTTTTACTTCACTTGAGAGATTTGTTGCATCTGAGGTACATCTACCATTATCTCTGTGGGGATTCTTGTTAGAGAATGAATCAGTGGTTGCTTCGACTGCGACAGTGGACCACGCGTGTTGTAATAATTTCTTGAGTTCATGTCGGCTTTTATGAACTTGGCAGATGGAGTGCAGATGCTGACACATTTAAAGATCATATCCACGTACTGTGTAGCACTCATATGTGTTGTTGATACCTCTCAACCTTTCAGCACAAGAAATCTGGACAAAGCCAGAAATAATGGGGGAAAAGGCCCAAAAATAGGGACAGACTTTAAATATTGCTCCTATAAACTTAGAAAATTGCTAGAATGACATATTTTGCTTCATTATATATTTTCAGAAAGATATGAAGTCTGAAACTCAAATGCCAGTCATTAGTTAGTGACCTCAAACCTCGACAATTTGCCAGAAAAACCCATATTTTATCAGGAACAATCCTAAAATAAGATGTGAAAATCTGGACAGTTGATAGGTATGGTGTTGCTGTCTTATGCAGCTGGTGATAGTAGGTCAGCGTTGGTTATGTCATGTTCGAATCAGAATAACTGCTGATAATTACCGTTCCTCTGCAAAATATGGATACAACACAAGCAACATGTCTGTCTGTCTGTCTGTCTGTGTATAGGCTAAAACATATTATTGACATCTATGTGCTGTATATATCTGCCATACTAGAATGAGTCATATACATATGGCAATATTCTGGTGGCTCATGGTATGCAGTGTATGC